>NC_056744.1:542511172-542603672 GCF_019279795.1 Protopterus annectens
GGCATTCAAGTCTCTTGAAGGACATTTGAAGCATACCTCTCAACCTCATAGAGCAAGAAATCTGGACAAAGTCATAAATAATGAGGGGGCAAGTTCCCAAAAATAAGGACAGTTTTTAAATATTGTTCTTACAAACTCAGAAAGTTGATAGAATAACAGGTTTTGTGTTAACATGAATTTTATAAAGGATATAAAGTCTAAAATTCAAATTTCTGTCATTATTTTCTGACATCAGTCCTCAATGATTTCCCAATTATTTGCTTGAAAAATCACAATTTTTGGAGAAACAGACCAAAAATGAGTAAAAAAACTGGACATTCTGCAAAAATCTGGACAGTTGAGAGGTGTGATTTGAAGGTATGCTTCACAATCATTGATTTCTGGTTATTAAAAAAAATAAACTCTATTTTTATGACATGAAATTGTGGAATTATAGAAATTATTGATGAGTGTAATTTTTGGTCACTACCACACTACCATGATTCCTTTTCTAATTTTAGTGCATCTTTTTATAAACAAAGTTAAAACAGAGACCAAGTTTTGCATATCCAATAAAGCAACCTGACACTGTAAATATTAGAAAACAAAGGTCATGGTAAAGGAAAATTCCAGAATTCCATGAAATATTATGCTTTTCTAGCACTCATACATTTTTTATAATATTAGTCATGAAAAATGGAAAATCAGTGTCTCTTAAAAGGTTTACAGCTGAAGATATGAATCTGTGAAAATATTAAGGTCTCAGTTATAATTTGAAGATACTATATTAATGCAGTCCTGATGTGTTTCAGAAATTAATTAGTGTCATCTCACAAATAATGTTTTGTCACAAAAGCAAAAGGACAAACGTTAAATACATGACATAGGGTGCATTTTACATTTTTAACATGGAGACAGGCATGCAGTATATGATGTAACATCAGCGGGCACTGCATTTACAAATCAAATTAAAATTGTTTTCACTAAGCAATATCATGTGACATAAATTCTCATCACAGTATTAATTCCAGGATTTCAGAATATTAGCAGCTGTCAAGGAGAGAATGATTGCATCAGTAATGCTAGGATACATAGAATATATATGATGCTTGCACTCATTGCATTTTTTTTATTTTCACAGTTGTAATAATATTAATTGATTTCACTGCTTGGTGATTTGAAAGTGCCAGTGTGTGTTAGAAATATCCTTAAAAAATATGTACTATGAACACTTTGAAGAGCTCCTAGAAGGTCTTAACATATCAGAATACAGTTTTTCACTTAGGATGTTGACATTGCAAACTTGACTTACCTAAACACATAGTAAATAAACCTTTGTGCATTTCCAAACTGTCTAAAAACTCTAATCCTGCAGTATACTTGTTTTTGGTTTACCTGTGTTTTCAATTAACCTATTAGATTTTTTTTTTTTAGCAACTCCTAAAAAAGGATAACACCACAAATACATGCAGCCTTGCACAGTCAGGTAACTGAAACAATATTTCTGACTCAAGGCCTGCAGAACTGTTATTTCAACCTTTGGGTCCATACCTTTTCTTCTGACTTAATGCTACACAGGGAAAATAAATACAGTAAGCACCTGATTGTTTTATTAGAATTAAAGTTCAGTATGTCAACAGTTGGTAAAACGTTGTTGTAATATTCACCATATTTGAAAAGAATAAAGATTTGCCCATACCACAAAGTATTTTGCTTGCTTTTTCAAGGGTATGACAAACAGTTTCTTCCTACTTATGGTATTCCATGTTCTATATGTCATTTTTTTAAATGCACAGTTAGATTTTGTGTAACATTTTAAGGTCATCTCTCTCCTTTTCCATACAGACAATTTGTAGCTTTCAAAATACAGAAAGTTTACAACCCCCAGCCTATATATATATATATATATATATATATATATATATATACACACACACACACACACACACACACACACACACACACACACACACACACATAAGCAAGTGCACGGACACACACAAGCACACATACACACACACACACACACACACACGCACGCACACACTCTTTCTCTCTGTCCCTTTGTCTCTGTCTCTTTCTGTCACAAAATACTCAGACAAAAATATGCACATGTCCATCCTATAGGTATGTGGTGTGTACATTTTTTTGTCTCTCATATGCATAATTTGAATTTTTGTGGCCAGAACACAGATGAAATATTGTAAAACACTGTCCTGTTTTGTCATACATGTTTCATGACTTTCCATTTCTTCCTCTCGTTGCTTCATTTCAGAACTAGATGTAGTCTGTGGTGAATCCTTCTTTTCAGCCCATATGTAGTGTCATTACAAAACTTTTGAAAACCTAATCCTCAGTTTTTTCTCCATATTTTTCTCCTTTCACCAGCCTTTATCTTACTGGTCTGGCACCCTGGTACCTGCCCATGCTGGATCTACCAGCTTATCTTCATTGCCCCCCCCCCCCAGACTTAATGGAGCATGGCAACTGGTGGCTTGGCATGTCTTTTTTTTATTGCCTATCTGTTCCCCCTGCTTCCTTTTGCAGACCCAATGGTAAGCTCAGGGGGCAGGCATGCAATGGAGAAGTGTGGAGTATTTCCGCACCTCCACAGCAGCTCAATCATGTTGCCACCCTAAATCCTTCTTGAATATGCCTACCAGTGTGCCATTACCAGCCTTCATTAGGGATAGTCATAGCAAATGCCCATTGGGTCTGCCCACCCACCTCAGAATGATAATGCCCATCCCTCCCTATGGCTCCATCAGTGAGCCACAGGTTTGATTCATAAGGAACCCCAAATACCACCTCTGTCTCCCTGAATGAGATAAGCATCAGCATTTATGTTAGCTCTGCACTGGTGTCATGGCTGGAACCTCCCAGGAAAAGCACTAGTGAAGATTTGCTAAAACCGAGATCAATGGCATTGACTTCTTACCCACAAATAAAAATATCTATGTGTGCTTTCAAAAATTCAAGTGTTACTGACATAGCCTATGCCACTCAGTGGATAGCCAACTGGCTCACAGACAGGACCCAGGAAGTTAGAATTAGGAAGTCCACCTCTATAAAGAGGCCAGTCACAAGTAGAATCCCTCAGGGATCAGTCCTTGGACCGCTCCTTTTTGGCATTTACTTCTCTGAAGTCAAGGCCAGTGTTAGTGGTCTCTGGCTGACTAACTTTGCAGATGATTGTAAATTAGGAGCTGTCTTTGAATCCCTCACTGATACAAATGTTCTCCAGGAGGGGCTGACACAGACAAACAACTGGTGTCAGAGCCATGGACTAAAACTAAATGCCAAGAAATGCATAATAGTATTCTTCAGGAAGTCATCCACCCCTGGTAACTATCATATTGACAACACACCCCTTAGAGTTGACCCAGTAGTCAGGGACTTAGAGACACACATAGATAGTAATCTAGACTTTGACCATCATGTGTCTACAGTAGTAAGGAAATCATTCTATGTTACGCAACTTATAAATAAAGGTATGGCATCTAAGTCCAACAAAGTCATTTGTACACCGTATTCGGCATTCATCAGACCTATCATTGAGTATAATGCCCCCTAACCAGGCATATCC
The DNA here is from genome assembly GCF_019279795.1 of Protopterus annectens. Lineage (NCBI taxonomy): Eukaryota > Metazoa > Chordata > Ceratodontiformes > Protopteridae > Protopterus > Protopterus annectens. The sequence goes on from NC_056744.1 coordinate 542,514,738, forward strand.
AACAATTGGAATATCCACAGAGGTTCATTACTAAAAGATTACAGGGCTTAAGTAAAATGTCCTATGCAGACTGACTCAAGGCTCTATCCCTGTATTCTAGCTCATACAGGCTTTTGAGGGGAGAGCTATGCCTGACATACAGGGCATTATCAGACCCCACTCTAATGGACTTCCTGCATATCCGTAAAAAAAAACATCACCAGTATTACCCATTCGAAGGACTTGAACCTCGCCTGAGATATACGTAGGACCTGCTGGAGTGACAGGTATGTATCTTAGAGTTCCTCCCTAACCCAATTTAACTGCAACTTGGACAATCGGATGGGGAACAGGAAATCTATCCCTGTTTTGGCACCTATGTCTCTAATGGACACAAGCAATAAATGGTTCATCTCCCAGGCCCTAGCTTGTAAATGTTTCATCTCTCAAGCCCCTATCAAAGGTATCAGAACTTGTCAGAGATTTGGGATGCACGGCTAGGCTTAAGAATGCCCTTGTGGTCATTAGCTTAGTAAACACCTATGAACCTAATTCTATTCCCAGGAGCACAAGTCTTCCATTTCTGCATTACCTCAGTCACCCTTTAATCTAAGTACTTTGAAGCTTCACTAAGTAACACTAAAGGACATTTTCCTACTTTCCCTACTTAGATAAAAGTAGCAGTTATGTGAAGTATTTTAAGAGCAGATTGTCTTCCAGTGGAAGAGGAAGGTTCTTTAATTTGTACTCCATCTTCTTATTCCTGCAGGCCTTGTCTTGGACAGGACTCATGAAAGCCCACTATGAAGCCATTCAGGCATAATTTCTTAGGCCTGCTGTGATGCAGCTCAGTTATCTGGAATGAAGGACTATGTTCCTTATGATTTTAAAGGCCTTACTTGCTGACTTATGTTCAGCTTTACCTCCTTCCCATCCAAACTAAAATGTATTACACAGTATTTTCAAGGCTATATATACTCATCCTAAATGACATAGTCAAAAATGGAGGTTAAGGTGACAGACAGCCTACACTAAAACTATCTTCCCAAGGAAGGAGATTTGGACGATCACAGTAGGTACTCTGAAGGTTCACTCATATTTTGAACTATATAATTCCTGAATCATTACACTCTGTTTTCCAGCTCTAAACAAGACACATTAAATAATGTTCACTTACATTATTACATACTATGTGGACAGAGCAACATGTGTTTGGGCAACAGTCTGTAGAGTGGGTACAAGGCCTTCCAAGAAGATCAGGAAAGGCCCACTCTGGAGGTGCTGGATGTCTTTATGGTAGTATGCTCACTGATGTAATTAGGAATAATTTTGTAGGAGCTAGATTAATCCTTGCAGAAGCTTGGTGGGCTGTTTATAGTGCTCTTAAATAAACCCAACATAATCCATAAAGAGAACTGGCTCTAGACAATAATTTGTAGTTGCTTGTTTTTCCATATGAATAGAAAAGAAACTGTGGGAACTGAAATGAGGCCCACAAGGCAAAAACTTTATCCCTCCTATGCATATTGTTGCCAGCACTGTCCCTAAGAATTTAAGTTCACCTGGAATCACTTTGGAGTAAATCTTAGAAGCTCTATAAAAGGCTAAAAATAAGACTTCCATGGGACTAGACAATATGCTAGGCTGCATTCTCATCAATCCTAAGTATACACTGTCTGAGCCTCTACTTAAACTGTTCATTGGCAACCTATCTACAGGGTTTGATCCTGACACCTGCATAGCAGTCACTGTGATTCCCATACACAAGGGCTGTGCTTGTACAGATGCAGGCAGTTATAGACCCATCAGCCTCACCAGCCTTATATGCAAAGCTATGGAACATATCATAGCAGAACTAATTTAGCCAGACATAGATAATCCAGCTGATCAAGATACCAATCAAGTTTGGTTTTGTAAAGAGCAGGTCCTGTCTTCTGAACCTATTACACTTCTTTGAAAAGACTAAAGGGGCTGTGGATAGTGGTCATTCTGTGGACTCTGTTTATCTTGACCTGGCCAAGGCTTTTGACACTACCCTCCCTGCTGATGTCATTGAAAATTTACACAAACGTAATGTAAATTCTTACAGTATTGGTTGGATTGTAAACTGGATGTCAAATAGATCTCAAGTTGTGAAATTTCCTGGTTTCCTCACTTAATGTAAATTTGCAAATTGTGAGGTGCCAGAAAGATCATTATTGTCTCTCTCCTATTTGGCATTTATTTTGAAGACATCTAAACCAATATCCCAGAAGTATGATTGACCAACTGTGCTGATGACTGCAAACTGTGCACAGTTGTCCACTCATCCATTGACACAAATCAGCTCCAGCAATGGCTGCAATATCCACATACACAGTGTTTCTAAAAATTGTCTCAAATTAAATGAAAAAGTGCCATATAGTAGCATTTGGCAAAAATATTGCTCCCACCTCAAATGCCATAAATAGCACTCCTCTTCAGACAGCTATGGTAATACAAGACCTATGTGAATAACTTTCATTTGATCCTCATGTTTCCACAATAGTCAGGAAATCCTCTATCTGGCCCAGTTGATTTCCAAAGGATTGTCTTCATAAGATCCAAACAAGTTATCCTACCACTGTGCTCTTCCCTTACCAGACCCATCAACGAATAGAAGGCCACCTTTGGTATGTACAAATCGAAACATAGCCCTCAACTGAAAAAGCCCCAAAGATTTCTAATCAAGAAAATTAAAGGTCTTAAATCTTTCAACTACCATAATAGATTAACACAGCTCCCCTTATACTTAGTAAGCTATAGGTTGCTGCAAATGACCTATAACTAGCTTTTCAAGCCATGAAAGATTCAATCTTATTTGACCTATTTCTTTGCAAAACCAGGGGCTCTACAAATGCCCATACTAGGAATCTAAATCTACACCAACAAATCTGCAAGACTCGAGGAAGAGATAGGTTCCTAACTCAGCATATTCCTAGCCCATGGAATAAGTTATAATCCAGAGGTTAAATGAAGTACTACTTTGGCTACATTTAAGGTCAGCCTTGATGACTAAATGGGGAGACACAAATTTACAGCAGGGTTATCATGAACAGCCCTGTTCAGTTTGGGAGGTGAGCACTATTACATGCATGAAAAGGGTCTGCTTAAAGGTCTAAATGACTGGGAATCTTATGGTCCCAGTGATCACTTGCCTAGTATGTTGCTATATTCCTAAAAAAAAATTACAAAAAGAAAGTTGATAAAAATTATCTCATGCAGACAGACTGAAATCATTGTCACTTTACTCTGTGTCATACAGACTACTCAGAGGTGACCTGTGCCTTGCATATAGAGCAATCTCTGACCCAGCTTTGATGAAAATGGTGCACATTCGCAAGTCAAATGGCATACAGGTGGCTCACTCAAAGGACCTTAACCTGGTATGTGACATCAACAGAACTTGCAGGAGAGACAGATTTGCCTCACAGAGGTTGCCCCACCTTTGGAACAAGCTTCCTATTCATTTTAAACAAAGCCCCTCATTGGCCCTATTTAAGGGCAATTTGGATGACTGGATGGGTAACCAGAAATTCACCCTGGGGGTTCCACCTGTGTCCCTCCTGGACAAGGGCAATAGGTGCTGGGAACACAGGTTGAACTTGGTTAGGTTTGTAAGGGCCCTGAGGCCATTAGTCTAGTAACCTCCTATGCTCCTTTGATCCTGCAGCTCAGTGACCATCCAGAAAGCATATGTCCCAGCTGCTATCTTCAGCATACACTGCTGAAAAAGGCTGAATTAAACAAGGGTCACAAAACAATAAACACCTGGATGAGACAACTAGATGAATATGGCTATTCAGATTTATCACTGACTTCTGGTACTGTTTTTCCAGCTAATTATTTTGCCATGGGCTGTAAATAACAAGATGGATTCCCAAAGTGTTTTACATATTCACTGTTTTACTAATTAAGTATAACTCTCACTTCTGCAAATGCTGCTACTGAAAAATATGCCTGATGACTTAAATGAGCTGAAAATAATTCATTAACAATTAAAACACACTAGTCATTGGTGACTCCATAGTCAGACACACTGACGTCCCGCTCACCAGACTGAGTAAGGAGAAGGTCACAGTAAGCTGCCTGTACATAACGCAAGCACTCAGGTCTCTCAACAGCAGGTACAAATATGATTCAGTCATTGTCCACGCTGGTGTAAACGACCTGAGACGCCCTTGGACTACATGAAAAGAGACATTGAGGAGCTCTCTGATTATGTAGCCCAGACAGGTATGACCCTGACCTTGAGCAGTATCCTACCTTCACCAAGAATGATGCCACAATACAGAGATAAGATGATCAGCTTTAACAATTGGCTTAAACACTGGTGTCATTCAAAGGGGATCCAGTGTCTGTCTGCCTGGGATGACATGCTGGACAAGCCACGCTGCCTTGCACCTGTCACCCTGGGATTCCGGATATTGGCAAAGGCTCTTGCCACCCCATAGTGCCTTTTTAGGCAAGGCTCAAATTCTAAACCTACCACCCTAGAACACAAAAAGGAAAAAAACTAAGGGTAATGCTGCTCAATGCCAGAAGTCTAAATCTCAAAATGCAGCACTCGAGGCCCTTCTCAGTATGGAGAACATCGATGTCTGTGCTGTGACAGAAACCTGGTTCAAGGCTCCTGAGAGCACCCGCTATCAGGTTTTACCTCATATCATGCGTTCCGCCCCAAAATCTGGACAATACCAAGAAAGGAGGGGGTATCCATATTCATCAAGGACACCCACACCTCAAGACTGGTGGCCGATGCATCGGAGACCATCCAGGTGCAATTAACCATAGGCAAGACTGCTCTGCAAATTGTAGCATGTTACAGGCCACCCTCACAAACTCAGGAACCTCACATGGCCTTCCTGAAAACACTAGAGGGATAAATGTATCACCAAACACCATCATACTAGGTGACTTCAATTACCCTAATATAGACTGGGAACACTACTCAAGCCCAAACACCCTAGCCCAAAAGTTCCTGGAATTCATAAACTCAAATGCCATGGAACAACTAGTCACCATCCCCACAAGAGGAGATAACATACTTGATCTCATCATCACGAACATGGGAGCACAATGTTCAACACCGGAGGTGTACCCCTCACTGGTGAGATCAGACCACAAACTAATCTCGCTGGAGGTCCTCATCCCACCCTCACCTGAAATAAAAAGACCACAGTAAAGAACTTCTCAAAAGCCGACTTCACACTTCTAAAGACTAGTGTGGTCTCCTTTAAGGCCCAACAGTACTCAAGCAGCTGAATCACTTACAAATGCCTTCTACCATCACCTGCAGGACTGCATGGATAAGGCAATCCAAGCAAAACAAAGACTCTTTGTACCAAAGGCAAGCATCCAGTCTGGTGGACCCCAGCCATAAACAAACTCTACAACAAAGGAGGAAGCTACTACAAGATAGAGCAAAATCCTTAAAGGTAAGACACCCTTGATCACTATAAGTAAAAACTAAGAGCTCTCATAAAATCATCCAAAGCAAATTTCGAGAGAAAAATAGCTAAAGACTCAAAAGACAATCATAAGGCCTTCTTTAGCTATGTTAGAAACCTGGGAGGAAACTCCCAGATATGCTCAGAGCTAGTTCAAAATGATGTGAAGATTACTGATCCTACAGACATTGCCAACATACTGGCTGACAGGTTCAGTGCAAACTTCTCCCCCTCCCCCAAAAGGAGAGATATCTATACCAAACGATTGCAGCCCCCAAACATCTCCAGCGCCCAAGTGAGAACTGCTCTCCAAAGCAAAACACAGCATCCATGGGACCTGATGGTGTCCCCGGCTGTGTGCTCCATGAACTCAATGAGGAATTAAACCCACAGCTAGGACAGCTGTTTAATCAAAGTCTTACCTCTGGATCCAGGAGTGGCGCACTGCAACTGTGGTACCACTTCACAAAGCGGTGCCTCCACCGACCCTGGAAATTACCGGCCCATTAGCTTGACAAGCCTTATCTGCAAAGCCATGGAGAGGATCATAATGGACCTCATAAATAAAGACATAGGAATTTGCAGACTTTGGATCCAACAGTTTGGCTTTGTCAAAGGCAGATCATGCCTTTTAAACTTGGTTGACTTTTTGAAACAGTCACCAAAGCCATTGATGAGGAAAGGCAGTCCATACAGCCTACCTCGATCTGGCTAAGGCCTTGATACAATACCCCATTCGGGTATCATTGAAAAACTCATCAGCTTAAATGTCAACCCATACATCACAAGATGGGTTGCAAACTGGCTGAGTGACAGAACCCACAGGGTCAGAGCTGCTGGCCATGTCAGACTCAAAGCCTGTCACAAGTGGTGTCCCACAGGGCTCAGTCCTGGGCCCACTCTTGTTTGGCATCTACTTTTCAAGTACAAGCAAACACAGGAGGGTTATGCTGACAAAGTTTGCAGATGACTGCAAACTGGGCCATAGTAGAAAAACACATCTGACACAGATATCCTTCAGAAGGGTCTCACAGAAACGGATAACTGGTGCCAGAGCCACGGCCTAAAGTTAAATGCCAAAAATGCATAGTCATACCCTTGAAAAACAAGGTTACCCCTAGCTACCAAATAGGTGGCAATCCACTGAGCACAGAAGAAGTTATCAGGGACCTGGGGACCCAGGTTGATAGTAGTCTGTCATTCGACACCCATGTAGCTAAAGTAGTTAGGAAGACCTTCTACATTGCCCACCTTATCATGAAGGGATTCTCATCTAGATCAAGGGAGGTCATAGTCTCCCTTTACTCATCACTCATCAGACCAATGATTGAGTACAATGCCCCATTCGGAATGTATCTGACCCGACACTTGCAGCAGCTGGAGAGGCCACAAAAGTTCCTCACCAAAAGGATAAAGGGTCTCAAAAATCTGTCCTATGCTGCCCGACTGAAAGAACTCCAGCTCTATTCACGCTTGCTCAGAGGTGACCTTTGCCTAACATACAAGGCCATGTCAAACCCAGATTTGATGAATATGCTTCACCTCAAAAATCTAGATCCATCAGAGCCACAAGGCGGAGACTTAAACCTTGACACGGCTATTAATAGGACGTGCTGGAGGGATAGATTCATCACCCAAAGACTCCCTATGCTGTGGAACAAAATCCCGGTACATGTGAGGCAGAGCACCTCGCTGGCCTTGTTCAAGAGAAATCTTGACCAATGGATGGGAGATCGCAGATATACCCCAGGGATTACCTCAGTGTCACTGCTCGACAGAGGCACAGAAAAATAATGGGTATAGTTCCCCATACTAAAGGGGTGGCCTAAGCCACAAAACGATGGGCTAGGCTTGTAAATGCCCTCGGGCAGATAGCCTAGTATGAACCTATGAACCTATGAACCTATAATAGATATCTCTCACCAACTGACTGAAAAGGAAGATTTTTTTTTGGTGTTGAGTATAAGCAGGTACAAAAGAAAATCAATTGATTCCACAAGAAAATATCAGCAAATAATAATTGATTTGGAAAAAGAGTAAAGGGGGGTAACGCTTCCAGTTTCTGTGACTTGCAAAAGCATGGGATGTGCAAAAATAATCTCCAACCTTTGGCAAACTGTTTCAGTAAGAGTTTAAAACCATCTAGAAAGAAATAATCATGGATATTCATAGAATAATAAAGTCAAATTCTATTGATTATTAGCAGTCTTACCCAGGTTATTTATTGATTAATTGACATTTGATTACTGGGAAATGCTGACTGGGTAGGTGCTCATTTTCACTGGAGGCCCAGAAAGAAAAGCTCTGAAATATTACAAAAACATTTTAGGTACAATAATTTTACAATCTTCAAAAATAATACAAAACATCTACAGTTTAAATAATTATAGCAAATTAAATATAATGTGACAACACTGGTAAAAATAGATACAACTTATATGACAATGATTTAATATTTAGAGACATGTTAGCCAGTTTAGAGACATTACAGGTAAGTTACTATAATGCAAATAGCAACTGCAATATGAAGCAAGATTAAAAACAGGGTTATGGCATGTTTGGATAGGGAGATAGGAGAGAGAAATGTATTGAAGTTAAGAAGTGAGTGAAGAAGGGGGAGTAAGGAGGTGTATGGCATAAATAGATACTTGTTCATGTTTAAAGATAAAATTTATCCTGGTGTTGAGCAAGAATATAGGCAAGTTCTGATTGGGAAGTCTTTCAGAATGGTTTCAAAGGACTGGAGGGAGAGAGGGTATTGACCTGATGGATACAAGTAAGGAATTCCAGGCCTTAGTAACATGGTATGAATACAGACCCTGCTCAACAAATTTGATAGGTTTGTTGACAGAGAAAGGTTTTTGGTCATTGGACTGCAATGACCGAGTAGGAACATAGTTGTGTAGAATGGTATTTAGTGCTAGACGAGCAGACAGTTGCTAGACAATTCTATAGGTGATAAGAACATGTGTTTGCTGTGAACTTAGACACTTTACTATAGCATTGTTCAGGCTTTCCTTTTTGTGATGCCTGGAGGTTAGTAAGGATAGAAACATCAAAAAGTAGTGAGGGGAGGAGGTAAGTAGTGGCAAGTATAGTTTAGTTGCATTGGAGAGAATTTTTTTTTTGGTTCTGTAAAGCATCTCTAGTGTTGGGTCAGTTATTTTATGCAATTTTGTATATGCAGGTCAAATTTAATATTATCATCCACTACCATTCCTAATAATGTATTATTTATTAAGAGAGGTTATTTTATATTTTATTTTTTCATGAGAGAGGGATTTGGGGAGAAAAAGTAGTATTTTTTTTTTTGTTGTTTTTTTTTTTTTTTTTTTTTTTTGGATGGGTGAGCATGACGTGTGATTTATAAAGCCATGTTTCAGTGGCTGTTAAAGCTTCCTGAGTAATTTTTTTTTGGAGATGTGCCAGGTAGTATGATGTGCACATGAGTCTGAAGTCATCTACATATTGTATTAGGGAGGCCTGTTGCATGGATGTGTCAGTGGTGTTAGTGATCATTTTAAAGAGGAGAGGATGAAGGATAAAGCCTTGCTGTAGATTGGGGGTGACTGGGAGGTATGGAGAGAGGGTCGATTGTCATATTACTGTGGGATTCCTGGACTGAACTTTTTATAAGGAATGAGACAAGATATGCAATGCTATTTGAAGCTATTTAAGGGACTCAATTGGCAGGTCATCAGCTGAAGTAGACCATGGTTAGAATTAAGAGTAGTTTTATGTAGGATGGGCACAGAGTTAAAGGTGAAATGGATGTGGTGATATGTGTCTGTTGAGCAGCATTATGATTAGATTTGAGGAAGCCTTGGTTAGATTAGAGACTTTATACCATCTATGAAATAGGAGTTGAATTCTATTTTTGTTTTTAGTGGTAAGTTATTGGGAGAGGTGTTAGGGTTGAATTTTTTGGCTAGGATGTAAGATTTCTTTAATGGCTGACCAGAATTTTTAGAGTTGTGTTTACCATTGTTGTGAATGTTGTTATAGTATAGTTTTTGTCTTCATTTATGTGCTTTTTAGTATGGTTGTGGAGCATTCTGAAGTTTGAGATATTGTGGTGTTTTATATTTTTGCCATTCTTTCCACACTTTGTATCTATCATGCATTACAATTTTACTCATTTTGAATAGCCAAATTGTATTATTTGTTTTTAGTCTCTTCCTTCTAGGAGGTGCAAGGCTATTTAGGATATTTAGGAACATTGTATTGAATTAATTACATTACCTAAGGGGATTAATTTTTAAGTTGTGCAAGTTAATTGATAGTGCAGTGATGAAGTTTTCTGGGTTAAACTTGGACAGGTTGAAAGTTATTTTACAAACATGCTGTTTAAGTGGATATGTGAGATGTCTTGTATAGATTGAGAGATGGTCGGTGAGAGAATCTGATATTGTACCCATGGTAGTGAATTTGCTATGGTATGTTAGTAAGATTCAGTCTAATAAGGAATGTGATGTCTTGCTATTTTGGGTCTACCTGACTTTGTTGAAATCTCAGATTATCGAATCCCATTTTGTCAATGTTCAAAATATTGAAGCAGTGGAACCATGAAGATCTTCCCAGGGTAAGTAACCTGTTATGCGAAACAGTGAACTTTGCCCTTTTCCCAACTGTAGTGCCATCTCAGAGTATATTTAGTTAGGGGGGGTGTGGAGGGTGCAGTCCCCCACATTGGGTGGTGTGGGGCTATAGCCCCCCCCATCTGGGTGGGTTAGAGATGGTACAGTTTGCGTTATTTTTTTTGGGTAACTGGTTACTTATACTGGGTGGACCTTCATTATTCCACTTGTTCAATGATGTGGGACTTCGATATTTTCAGTGTCAACTAACTGGGATTCAATAATATGGGACTTCAACTAACTGAAGTAAACCCACTATAATGTATGAGGCTAGTAATTTGCTGTGTAAAACCATATAAGTTCATACTGGATATAGAGGAGTTACAGGTTAAGACCAACTAATTGATATCAATGTCACGTAGTAGCATTTTCTTCTTTTGGAAATGTTATGGATATCCAATGTAGGATATCTTCCAGTGTAGCTATATTGTTGCCAAGAGGGATGGAAAGGACAGTAATACATATTTGTTTATTTTCAGGAAAGTAATAAGAAGCTCTGCTGAACTGAACTTTGGTATTGATTAGTTGTAGGGGCGGGGGTATGTAGCAGTTGCTGGGAGGTATTAAAGCAATGCCACCACTGTTTATCTTTATATGGTCATTATAGATATTGTAGCTGGGGGTATAATTTTTGGATTGTTTATGCTGAGTGTAAGCCAAGTTTCAGTTATAGCAAGAATATCAGTCTTGTGTTGGGCAATCAAGGCATGCAGTTTTATTCCTTATGCTTCTGATATTTATGATGGCAAAAGTTAGATTACAGAGGTGGGGTGTTGATTGTTGTGGGGTTAGAGCAGTCTGTTGAACGGAAATGTGTTCATGGTAGTTGAAGTAGGTGGGGCCAGGATAAGGGGAATGTCTCCTCCTAGGAAGATTTTAGTATATTGGGATATTATTGAATCTTGTTTTTTGAAGAGCATTTTAACCCCTTAATTTTATTTTTATTTAAGTTGAAATGGTGTTAACTAGGTTAATTATTACAAAGAGCAGTTTACAGCCAGGTACAGAGGAATTAACAAGCAGGCACAAAGTAGAAGACATTTTCTTTCATTCACTGAATGCAGAAACCAGGAAGTTAATGAGACTAAGTAACTGGCATGTACAGTGTAATCTCTTGGTCAAGAGACAGGGCAGTGGCCAACTTAGTACATGGTTCTTGGAGTGCAAGGACTACTCCTTTGGGCAGAATGGCACAGACACTTTATAGTACATGGAAGGTATATATTTGACTAGTTAAAGTTAACAGACAGCAAAACTTACACTGCACAATGAAAATATTCTCAGTGAAAACTTTCACAGAAGTAGGCCTTTGACTGAGGTTCTGCAGTTTTGGAGTCAAGCATGGATATAGTGACCACAGGGTATTACACAATGACAATACTCTCAGTGAGAACTTCTGCAGTTATAGCAAGTACTTTTTAAAAAAAAAATAAGCCAATAGGAATGACTATCTCTGATTTTCAGTAACACGTGCTAGTAAAATGGCTACTTCTCATTTTTAATAAAATATATATTAGTGAAGGGACCTTCTATATGACTATTTCAAGCTTTTCCAGGTCACACTCTGGCTAGTCACAGGTAGTCTGCAAATTAAGCTTATATTCTGGGGAAAATGTTCACTGTTGACTGTTTTTATTTTCTATGAAACTAGCTGTGAATTATAATAAACTATCCTCACAGAAAAGACATGGGCGGCCACGGTGGTGCAGCAGTTAGCGTTGCCTCCTCACAGCAAGAAGTTCTCCGGTTCAATCCTCGGCTGGGGTGCCTTCTGTGTGGAGTCTGCATGTCCTCCCTGTGGTCATGTGGGTTTCCTCCGGGTGCTCTAGTTTCCTCTCACATCCTAAAGACATGCTGTAGGTGGATTGGACACTCTAAATTGGCCCTAGGCTGAGTGGGTGCATGTGTGTGCCTTCTGTGGAAGATTGGATGCCAGGCTGGCAACTCAACACCGTAAAAAACTCTACTGCCTATCATGAGCGGACAAGGTGATCCACTGTGGTGACCCCTAACTGGGAAAAGCTGAAAGAAGAAGAAGATCCTCAGAGAAAAGACATATGCAGCAACTGGAATGTTGACAATGTCCTACACTGATCACCCCAAAGCCCTGTCTTTTTATTCAGTATCATGCAGATGTCTGATACAGTAGAACTTGGTACTCTCAATACATTATAATTAATAATGGATATTCACTAAGGAATTTTAGATAAGCTGCTAAAATTATTATTATTAGTAGTAGTAGTAGTAGTTTTATTATTATTGCTGTTTTGTTATTGTTGTTATTGTTAGTATTTTATTTGTAATAGGTTCTTAGGTATATACTAGGCTAGCAACCACCAGGGCACTTGTAAGCCTAGCAGAGCAACCAAATTGTAACCCACAAATCTGATTTATATAGGGGTGATTTACTGACCACCTCTGTCTATCAGAGACGTAGGCATTAGTCCAGGGGTGAATTTCCGATTACTCATACATTGATTCAAGTTGTGCTTAAATAAGTCTAGGGAGGAGTTCTGTTTCACATGCACGAGGAGTTTGTTTCAGCAAATGGGAATTACATATCTCTCACTCCAACATGGCCTATTTATGTTGCAAGCAAAATTTAGGTCTTTTAATCTAGTAGTTGCAATTCTGTTTGTTCTGTGGATGTGAAGATGGTTCATCAAAACAAGGTCCAGGGATCCCAGGCCAAGATCACCTCTCAGAGGTCTGTATGAGAAGAGACAGGGCTTTGAGAAGATCAGCACAGGACATTGTGGACATTCCAGCTGCTGCATATGTCTGTTCAGGTACATACCAAAGGGGGTATTATTTTTGATTTTTTTATTTTCTTTTATTTGCATTTGTTCTTCAGGGTAGAGCACTGATCTTCATGGGATTTTTTCACAGTCAGCCTGGGAGTGGTGTCTGGTTAAGTGATTTGCTCAGAATCACACAGTTAGGCAATGGAGGCTGAGGGAATCAAACCTTGCACCACTTGACCACAGAAAACAGCTTAATCCTCTAAGCCAACAAATGATTATACTCTATGATAGGTTCGATGAGGGCTAAGTACAGTGTATGATGACCTCTCTGGACCTAGATGCCATGCCCTTGCTTACAAGTTCAGCAACATAGAAGGATTTTCTTACTACCTTGGACACATGTTGGTGAAAGGCTAGGTTACTATCTATATGAGTTCCCAGATCCCTGAACAATAAATCAACTTTTAGGGGTGTTTTATTGATGATGTAGCTAACCAAGATGGCCGACTTCCCTAAAGGTAACATAATGCATTTCTTGGTATTGAGTTTTAAGCCATGGCTCTGGCACTGTTTGTCTATGTTAGACCTTCCTGAAGGGTGTTCTCATCTTGGAGGGATTCAATGACTGCTCCTAGTTTGCAATCATCTGTGAACCTGGTTAGACAAAGAGCTTTGACATTGGAGAAGTAGATGACAAAGAGGAGTGGGCCTAGCACAGAGCCCTGGGCACTCCACTGGTGATTAGCCTATTTTTGTGAAAATCTGGAAATAATTAATAGAGTAAGATTAACAAATAATGTAAAGGTGTGAGTAAATTAAATATTGTTTTAGTAAATATTAGTTAATGAAACCAGCTGGTGAAAAGGAAAGACAGCATGTTATTTTAGGAAGAGGGCTCATGAGACTTACCATATATATGTAAAACATCTGAATACATTTGAAGTAAATGAAGTTATAAAGTATATAGGGTAACTGTGATATTACATAATACATTTAATTCTAAAAAACATAGCTTCTATTTGGTTGTATTTGGAGTACTTATTTTTTTAAAGATGGTGAAAATCAGACAAAGGATTTAAGTATAAGAAGAAAAATTATGTATAACCCTCCCCTACACAAATAAAAAACTTTGAGTTAATTGTTGAAAATGAGTTCAGGAAAAACCTTGAAAAAATAGGATATGCTCAAATTTAACAAAAGAAGAAACCGTGTTACTTAATGAAATTAAAAATAATGATAATTTAAGAGTAATGGGGCCAGATGGGGGGACGGTAATAACAAATAATATATTATACATAGGAAAAATGATGGAAATTTTGAGTGGTACTAATAGATATGAGCAGGTGTCCAAGAATGAGATAAATATTGCCTATAGCAAGATTGACTGTGGTCTATATGATATGATTTTAGAAGGCTCTATTAGCTTTGATGAATGCAACTTTTTAAAAACCAACAAGCCTATGATACCATCTATATTTGGGATTCCTAAGACACATAAAATATGGTTGATCCACCAAGGAGACCCATAGTGGCAGCAGATGGATCTAAAACACATTCTTTAGCAATATATGTGGACCATAAACTGAAAAGATTAAAAACTAAAAACATAGCTTTTCGTAAAGATTCATGGGATTTTCTAAGGGACGTGGATAATACATTATTCAATGAGAATATGATTTTTATTACCATTGATATTATAGATCTTTTTTCTATTATCCCACACAAAATAGGTTTGGAATGGTTTGAAGAAGTGATTTCTTTAATTTGGATGAATTTAGGGTTTTATTAGAGTTAATGGAAATTATATTAGGAAATAATTTTACTGAATTTGAAGGGGAATTTTACAAACAAACTAGTGGCATAGCTATAGGTGTATGTTTTGCACACAGTTATGCCAACTTCATTTTACAGGTATAGGAAACGAAGTTTGTGTTTAATTCCCTTATGCTCAATTTTAGAGCCTATACAAAAGATTTTTAGATGACATCATTATATTTTGGAATGGCAATGAACAAATATTAAAGGACTTCATAGAATATATAGGTCAAACTACTCAGTTCTTAAAGTTTACATATAAAATTAAAAGACTCAGGATTAACTATTTGGATGTAACCATACATAAGATTAAAGATGAATGTAAATTTAAGTCTACTATATTCCGTAAGAAGACTTTTTCTAATTCTTATCTCTACTTTATGAGTGTTCATCCATATAAACAAAAGAGCAGTATAATAAAGGGCTTCAATGATGACTTCAGAAGAGTGTGATTTCATAAAAGAATGTGAAATCATTAAAAATATGTTTGTAGAAAGAAGGAATCCAATGACACTAATAGAGGAAGTTACTCAGGAAGTAAAGGGAGCTAGAGCTGATAAATTCTTTTATTAGGAAGGAAGGATGTCACAATAAATACAATACGGGATAAAAAATGAAACAACATTAGTAATGGATGAGATGGGTATGTAGAATATAAAGGGGTTTTCATTACCAACTACAATCAGGGTACTAGTAATGCAACAAGAATTATTAACAGCTATTGGGAGTTATTCAAAAGTTTTTCAGCTGTGGAAAACTTATTTAGAGGTCCCATTCAATTTATATACAAGAAAAGTATGAACATTAAGTATATATTACAAAAGAGAAATATAGGTATTTCAAGTAATGATAGGAGAAAAGAAGGGACCTATAGGTGTGGGAAATGTAAGCAGTGCATATACATTAGTAATAAAAGCTTTGTATATTTCCCAAGTACAGATAGGCTCACACAAGCAAATGAATATAGTAATTGTGATAGTAAAGGGTTAATATATTTGGCAACCTGTGAAAAATGCGAGGCTTTTTATTTGGGTAAAACCGAAGGAACCCTTAAAAAGAGAATTTATGAACATTAGTGTAGTATATCTAGTTCAAATCACAATAATACTTTATATAAATATACTTTGGTTTGTAAAGGTTCAAAATTTGTGTTTTTTGTACTTAAGATGGTACCCTGGAATACGAGACATGGCCTTTGGGAAATAAAAATTGAATGCAGAGAAACCTATTGGCAAATCATGTTACATGCCAACAAGATTCCAGGTTTAAATGACAATATTTCTACAGCACCTTTATTAAAATTGCTAGCAGCTAGATTATAATTTTAATAAATTTTGAAAGAATTTTAATACTAAACATTTTTTAATATATTTAACTAGTTATTTGTAATAACTGTAATTTTAGACATGTATCAATTATACACTCTTTTACATAAATACATTTTTAATATACCCTTGTATTTAGATTTTATGGTCCTATTATTTATTATTATTTATTATGTAAAGGTAGGGCACTTTACAATGTTCGTGCTCATATTTTAATATCTCATATTTTAACATTACACTTTATAATTTTACATTTAGTATGGCTTTGATATAACATAAAAGGTTTTAATTGTACAAGTTTTTTTGTCCCTTTTTTCTTCTTTTTTTGTATTTAAGGTACTATTTGGCATATAGGTCACTAGAGGGTAGAAAAACATTTATTTAACTAATAAAGATGTGATTTATATATATTTTTGCAGGAGGTTTTTTTTATTTATCATTTTTCTAACACCATGTAATTATATGATATGTAAGGTGGGTTTCTTCATTGAAATGGCTGAATACCTTTTATGTTTTAATATGTAAATATTTAAAGTCTTAAGCATTGTTGGAAAATACTGTAACCTAATGTTTCACTTTTCATATATAAGGTTTAAGTGAAACATAAAATCTACAAGTGATAATTATTTTAGCAAATTGATTAATTGAATAATGTATTTTAAGAACAGGTGGTTTGATTCAGTACTTGTCTGAAGAAGTCTTGGTGTTTCTGAGATGAAAAACATGGTGAATTCAGTTAAGCATTTAGTGTTTTGGTCATTAGCTTTTGCCTTCTTTCCGCTATTAAAGTTTGAAACTTTGCATTATATATTTTATTGTCGGTGGTCCTTTTGCCTCAAGAGTGCTTCTCTGCTGTTTAGTTGTATGGTTGGCACCTTCGGTGTCTTTGGCACTTGTTTTCCTAACGTATTGTTTTTGGTGCTAATGGAAAGTTTAGAGGTGGACAGAAGAGTGGTAAAGGAATATAGTGGCATGGATTCAGTGATTTTGAAAATAAAGAACAACAAAGGGACATTAACTTGCGAACTTACACAGCTCATCCAGCTTCTATCAAATAACTGAATGGATCTAAGAGGAAGTCAGAGTCTCTCATGGTTGCATGGCAACCAGAAAGCACTTTTAAAAGGGACTAGGGGTGAACCAGAAGCTCCTAAAGAGCAGATTCAGCATTTTACAGATATAGAGGAGGTCAACGACTCTTTGGAACTACTACCTGGAGTGTTTCAGTACCCACTGAAGGAAGGGGAAATGCTCTTCGAGAGACATATGTGAAAGAAGGTGCAAGACCAAAAGAAAAATGGCTTCTGGGGGAAAAAAGGTGACTTTTGTTCTAACAACTCATTTAAAAATGATTCTAAAAATTCATATAAGGGAAACTGTAACAGTAATGGTACTGGGGGTCGTAATGCTAAAGAATGGTCCATATGGTTACCGGATGACCAGTTCTCTTTAAACATTTTGAAAAAGAAATGAACAAGGAAAGAACATACCAAAACAATCTTAATGTACTTTATGATTCAATTTTTAAGTACAAATCCTTGCAGGTAGATAACTGGTATCTTAATGAATGCTTACAATGAAAATGGTTCCTAAAGGCTTGAGGGTTCACAAATACCCTAACAATGTCGTTTAATAATCTGATTTCTATCTTTAATTGTTTAATATTTTTGATAAGTGTGGATTTGGTATAATGGAGGCCATTATTAAAAATAATAAAAAGGAGATAAAAACTATATACTGACAAACTGACAAAATCAATACATCTATCTAGTGACCTAATGTATTCTATTGAGGAAGAGAGAAGTAAATATTTGATATTAAAAATGAAATAGAAGTGAAAGTTAATTACATGGTGAGAAGGAAAAGTAAAAAATATACAAGGGATGTGGAAGAGTACAAAGAGGGGAGAAGTTACCCTAAACAAAAACATATGTATATTAACCACACCACTTTGGCTAGAGATGATAATGCACAAGGTAGGCAGGAGAAAGGGGAATGGTTTTATAAGAGGATCAATGATAGTAATTTTAGAAAAGCAGAAAATGAAAATAGGAGAGATAATAACTTGAGATTAAATGACCCTTTGGAATATCCCCCTTTAAGACAGTCAGAAAGGATAAGAAATCAGTCTGTAAATTATAATCAACAGAATTACAACAGGGGGAGGAATTAGCATGGGGGATTTTTATATTGAAAGTACTACTAATGAAGTGATAAAAGAAATAGATAAGGGAGTATATTTCTTTAAAAATTACCATATTTTAATTATAGTAATATAGTCTTAAACAATACATTATTTAGTCTTTTTATGAAGGGCTTTAAATATGTGCCTAGTAGAAAAAGTGACATCAATCAGTTAATCGTGGATTTAAAGTTATTTACTAGAAAAAACAATCTGAAGTACTTATTTTTAAAGATGGTGAAAATCAGACAAAGGATTTAAGTTTAAGAAGAAAAAGTATGTATAACCCTCCCCTACAACCACAATTAAAAAAACTTTGAGTTAATTGTTGAAAAGAAATTGAGGAAAAGCCTTGAAAAAATAGGATCTGGTCAAATTTAACTAAAGAAGAAACTGTGTTACTTAATTAAATTAAAAATAATGATACTTTAAGAGTAATGAGACAAGATGGGGAGGGGGTGGTAATAATGGATAATATAATATACATAGGGAAAATGATGGAAATTTTGAGTGACACTAATAGATATGAGCAGGTGTCCAAGAGTGAGATAAATGCTGCCTATAGCAAGATTGACTGTGGTCTATATGATATGTTTTTAGAAGGCTCTATTAGCTTTGATGAATGCAACTTTTTAAAAAAACGACAAACCTATGATACCATCTATACTTTGGATTCCCAAGACACTTAAACATATGGCTGATCCACCAATGAGGCCCAAAGTGGCAGCAGGTGGATCTAAAACACATTGTTTAGCAATATATATGGGTCATAAACTGAAAAGATTAGAAACACAAAACTTAGGTTTTCTTAATGTAGATGTGTCCAACCTGCGGCCCGCGGGCCGCATGCGGCCCTCAGAGCTCTGCCATGCGGCCCTCTACCTCTAACTCCAACATCGATGTATACATGCCCCAAAACACTTTTTTGTTGTGTTTTTCGCGGCCGTGACCTGTAACTCTAACATCAGTGTGCGCATGCACCAAAGCATCCTTCTAGTTTTGATTTTTTTGCACCAAAGAAGGGTCTGTGTGTTCGTGCCATTATTTCATGCCAAAGAATCAGTGTGTGTGTTCTTGCTGAAGAGGGACTCATCTATGGATTTGTTGCCATTGCCTTTTAAAGAGACAGCACTTAACCTGTGTTAATAGGTAAGTATGGTGTGAGTGAGTGCATGCATGAAAGCAGAATGTTTGTGTGCGTGAAAGTAGAAGGGTGTGTGTGTTTATGTGTGCATGACAGAGAGACAGAGAGAGACACATGCACAAAGAGGCTAACGTACAAACAAGTTAGCTCACAAATGCACCCTACATTAAAAGTACACTTTCATTAAATTGCAGCTTTTCTGACAGGGAGAGTGTTGTATTGAATATGAAATCATACCTCTCAACTGTATGGATTTTCGAAGAATGTCTGGATTTTTGCCTCATCTTCCAATTTGTGTCTTTTGCTTAGGAAATAAAAGTAGTCATCCAAGATAATGCAGTCCCAGGGATTAAGAATGAGACAGCAGCCTAGGGTTAATGGGTCAGTAATGGATTGACTAATGTGGGACTGTAGCATATAAAGTTTATTGTTTTTTTTTTTGACAAACAAAAAAAATCACCCAGTACTGTCTTGTCATTGGTGGGTTCTAAGCAGTGGTAGATTGGACAACAGTGAGCATATCTTTGGTGGATCGTCAACACTGGCAAATCAGGTGGGCACAATGTCATTTTTTGAATGTTGGGGGTTTTAGTGTGTATGTGTGTGTTTGTGTTGGGAGTGCTGCAATAGTAGATGATTATTAAAGACACAGACTTACAAACTGTGGAGAATATGTTTCTTTGTTTCAAAACCTGATACTTTGGTACTAGGAATGCCAAAAATAGATTTTTTTTTAAGACATAGCTTCTTGCCATTTACAGTGGATGGATATTTACATGTAATGGACAATGTTAGCAGTATGAGTGTGGTCCTGTAGGGATCTGGAGGATGCTAAGTCTACCACTGCCAATGTCTTGTAAAGTGACCTGGAAATGGATATTGGGATGTTACTGAAAAAATACAGCAAGTGGGCTTTCAAATGTAGTTTAATTAAACAAAGTGCACTTGCAATTTACAGGCCATAATTTAATTTATTTCAGGTAGTCCAGATCCTGGTAGATTGTATACCATTAGACTTAATTAGGGAGAGGTGTCATTCTGTGGAAATAAGCAGACCTAGTTTCAGTGAAAGCTCCGTGATTGTTTGCAGGTAGAAAGTTGCAGGATGTGGAGCCAATGTGTGTTATTTTTAATGGATTTGTCATTTCAAAGTATGATTTTCTTTGTTACAAAAGAAGGCAGGATTGAATGAGCCATATAATGCTTAAGTGACAATAATGGGATAGAAACATTATACGTGATGTATAATGTTTGCAGCTACACTTGTTTCAATGGTGTCTGTGATGCATAACTATTTTTGGGCCTGTGTCCCAATTTTATTTTTCGCTTTGTCCAGAATTCTTGCTCTAAGGTTGAGAGGTATGGTTCCATGCTAAATCAGAAGGTTGTATTTACCTTGGAAGACTTTCAGCATAATTATGAGAAGCAGAGCGTTTTTAATATCTCCACTTATTTCCAATATAAACTGCCATGTAACCTTGCAAATAACTTTCTTATTACACTACTTTAATTCTTTTGGAAGTGACAGGTATGCTTCATTGGTTCGGACGTAAGCATAGTGTGCTGTGACTGATTTCTTGCAGCAGTCTGTGGCTTACTTATCACAATAACTTTTCTGTGTTTCTGAGTGTGTGATCAATTTAACAGTTTTAAAGATGTTTTCCAGAATTAAATAAATACATAATAAATAAAAAAAAGTAATCCTTTCTTCACGTTGAGCTATTGACAAAGTGTGGGAATTTGTTTTTTTCAAAAGCGATGGTCAGCATTACAGCTTAATAAACGGTCAGTCTGTAAATAACTTCTGCACAAATTAAAATGTCTGAATGTCAAATGGCATTAGGTTGGAGGGATGTTATATGTTTACTCCAGTATGTAGTATGATCTTAGAGAGTTTATAGATTTCTTATTGATTTAATTTTTGCTGAGCAGTTGTTTGTTGATTTATTGATGGTCCTTTTGGTGGTGGGAAATTGCATGGATGAATCCATTTCTATTATGATTTTTTTTCAGATATTTTGACTTCCAGACAATTTCAATCAGTGAGACTGTGTCATGTGATTACTGAGGTTGCCTATTTTACAAGTAGGGGCTCCTTTTGTGTGTGTGTGTGTGTGTGTGTGTGTGTGTGTGTGTGTGTGTGTGTGTGTGTGTGTGTGTGTGTGTGTGTGTGTATGTGTGTGTATAAGACAGAGAGAGATTTAATATGTATACTGAATATATCTTTGCAAATGGAATTCTTAGTTAAATAGGCCCCTCTTCTTAGACAAGTAGACTTGAGTAACCAATATTAGATCTTAGCCATCCAGCTGGGAAAGTTTAGTATGTGGATTTTCCTTCCGGTTTGATGAAGGCTATGCTACTTACTTAAGGAGTACATTCATGGCTATCCATCCACTTGTAGTGTTGTTGAACTACAAAGTTGGATAATGAGAGGAGCTTTTTACAGAAGTTGAACGTTTTTGTGTCAAGAAGCTGTCCATACAAAGTGGCTTGTTTATGTTGCAGTGAAGACTGTGGTCTTTGTAGTGAGTGTTTTAAATATAACCAGTATTTCTGAGGTGGAGAAAGTCTCTTAAGGCAGGATCTTTCTTAGCCTGGAAAGCAAGCCAGTGATGAAATTTATAGGGGCCAGTGAGAGACAGAGGAAAGCAAGAAACTTTTTAGTCTGTTTGGATAACTAAGTGAACTCAGCCCTTTGACCTTTTTTTGTCAGAAATGGTTGCAGTCTTCTTTTGGCATGGTGTTTTGCTGAGGGACGTGCCAAAAGGGGTGCTGCGCTCAATAATTGCTCTTGTAAAGGAAGAATACAGGGATGTTATGACCTCCTTGTCCCTGGATGAGATACCCTTATTAATGAGGTGGGCCATGTAAAAAGCTTTCCATACAATGGAGACAACGTGGTGGTCAAAAGTCAGGTTTCTATCAACCTGGGTGCCCAAGCACCTCATGACTGATTGCGTGCTTACAACATTGTTATTAATGTGATAATTTGTGGGGACATCACTCTCCTCAAAGGAGATGATTGTACATTTTTTGGCATTTAGCTTGAGGCCATGTTTCTGGCACCAGTCATTTGTTTGAGTGAGACCCTCATGTGGCTTATTCAGAATTGTTTTATTAAGTCAGTAATATGAATTCTTTACTTTATTGCAAATTTGTTGGCTTATTTTTGTAGATTATAGTATTGTAGGACTGCTAATGTTGACATTGTATGTAGATGGACTGCTGGAGTGGTTTTCCCAGTGAGAAATGCTAGTGCTGTAGTGAATATCTGTTTATTTGTAAAAAAAAAATCTATATATTAACTAAGATGTTAGAGTTAACTGTTAGATTAGAGAATTAAAATCAGAATGAGAATTAGAATTTTAAGGCAAATATTAGGCATTTATTACATTTATTAATTGTTCGAATGCACCTACAGTACAGCCAGGAGGTTGACTTTGGTCTCCTATGGCAGTGAAAGAGTTAACTATATGATATATTTTATATGCGGCCCCAAGACAATTTCTGTTCAGTCAATGCGGCCCCGGCAAGCCAAAAGGTTGGACACCCCTTAAAGATTCATGGCCGATTTCCTAAGGGATGTGGATAATACATTATTCAATGAGAATATGATTTTTATTACCATTGATATTATAGATCTTTTTTCTATAATCCCACACAAAATAGGTTTGGAATGGTTTGAAGAAACAATTTCTGACAAGGGACTTTTTAATTTGGATGAGTTTAGGCCTTTATTAGAGTTGACGCAAATGATATTAGGAAATACTTTTATTGCATTTGAGGGGGGATTTTACAAACAAATTAGTGGCATAGCTATGGGTGCAAGTTGTGCACCCAGTTATGTAAACATTATTTTACAGGTATGGGAAAAGAAGTTCATGTTTAATTCCCCTTATGCTCAATTTTGGAGCCTATACAAAAGATTTTTAGATGACATCATTATATTTTGGAATGGTACTGAACAAATATTAAAGGTGTTCATAGAATATATAGGTCAAACTACACAATTCTTTCCTTTAAAATTGAAAGACTCATGATTAACTATTTGAATGCAACCATACATAAGATTAAAGAGTAATGTAAATTTAAGTCTATTGTATTCCATAAGAAGACTTTTTCTAATTCTTATCTCTACTTTACAAGTGATCATCCATACAAACAAAAGAGCAGTATAGCAAAGGCACAGTTTGTAAGGGCTTCAATAATGACTTCAGAAGAGTGTGATTTAATAAAATAATGTGAAATCATTAAAAATATGTTTGTAGAAAGAAAGTATACAGTAAGACTAAGAGAGGAAGTGATTCAGGAAGTAAATGGAGCTAGAGCTGATAAATTATTTCCTGTATTAGGAAGGAAGGATGTCACGTTAAGTAGGATACATGATAAAAAAGAAATAACATTAGTAATTGATGAGTTGGCTATGTAGAATATAAAGGGGCTTTCATTACCAACTACAATCAGGATATTAGTACTGTAACCAGAAATATTAACAGCTGTTGGGAGTTATTCAAAAGTTTTTCAGATGCGGAAAACATTCAGAGGTCCAATTAAATTTATGTACAAGAAAAGTATGAAAATTAAGGATATATTAGAAAGGAGAACTACAGGTATTTCAAGTAATGACAGGAGAGAAGAAGGGCCCTATAGGTGTGGAAAATTTAAGCAGTGCATATACATTAGTAATAAAAGCTTTGTATACATCCCATGTAGAGATAGACTGATACAAGCCAATGAATATAGTAATTGTGATAGTAAAGGGTTAATATATTTGGCAATCTGTGAAAAATGTGAGGCTTTTTTATGTGGGCAAAACTGAAAGAACCCTTAAAAAAGAGAATTATGTACATTACTATGGTACATCTAGTTCAAATCACATGAATGCTGTATATAAATATACTTTGGTTTGTAAAGGTTCAAAATTTGTGTTTTTTGTACTTGAGATGGTACCTTGGAATATTAGAGGTGGCCTTTGGGAAGAAAAAATAGAATACAGAGAAACATTGGCAAATTATGTTACAGGCCAATGAGATTCTAGGTTTAAATGACAATATTTCTATAGCCTTTTATTAAAATTGCAAGCAGCTAGATTACAATTTTAATACATTTTGAAAGAATTTTAATACTAGACATTTTTTATATATATTGAACTATTTATTTATAATAATGGTATTTTTAGGCACATATCAATTATACACTGTTTTACACAAATAGGGTCTATATTAGATCAGGGAACGCTTAAAAAAGCAAACGCTGATTGATCGAACTTATTTAAGTGAATGTTTAAAATATCGAAGCAACAGAAACCCAAATTTTTTCCTAGGGAAATAATTTGGTTGTCTCTTTCTGTTGCTTCGGTATTTTCAGTGCTGTGGTGAAAAGTTACGGGTTGGATTCAGGTAAGTGTGCGATTGTGTAGATGTGAGTGTTAGGGTGGATTAGGTGAGTTAGGGCGTGGGTATGTATGTGTGCGATTGTGTGGACGTGAGGGTTAGGGCGGGTTAGATGAGTTAGGGTTAGGGAGTGGGTGAGGTGAGTGTGCGACAGTGACGGACTTTAGGGTTAGGGTTTGGGTTAAGGTAAGTGGATAGTTAGTGGTGTGTGTATAGTTTAGTGTAGGGTTAGGTGTCAGATTTTAGGTGCATGTGTGTGGATTGCTGTTTGTTTGGTGTGCTTGTGTTGTGTGTATGTGTTCTAGATCAGTGATTTTTTTCCCTAGGAAAAAAATCACTGATCTGACAGTTCGAGATTGTAAGCTTTCACTTACATAAGTTCGATCAATCAGCGTTTGCTTTTTTAAGCATTCGCTGATCTAATATAGACCCCATAAATACATCTTTGATACACTCTTGTATTCAGATTTTATGGTCCCATTATTTATTATTTATTATGCAAAGGTAGGGCATATTACAGTGTTCATTGTGCTCATATTTCAATATCTCATATTTTAACATTACATTTTATAATTTTACATTTATTAGGGTTTTGATATAACCTAAAAGGTTTTAATTGTACAAGTTTTTCATCCCCTTTTTTCTTCTTTTTTTGTATTTATTGTGCCATTTGGCATATAGGTCACTAGAGGGTAGCAAAACTCTTATTTAACTAGTAAAGATGTGAGATATATTTTTTGAGGGAGGTTTTTTTTTATTTATCGTTTTTATAACACCAAGTAGTTATATGTTTTGTTAGTGGGTTTCTTCTTTGAAATGGTTGAAAAGTTTTTATATTTTAACATGTAAATATTTAAAGTCTTAAGTATTGTTGGAAAATACTATAACCTAATGTTTCACTTTTCATATAAAAGGTTTGAGTGAAACATAAAATATACAAGTGATAATTATTTTAGCAAACTGATTACTTGAATAATGTATTTTAAGTACAGGTGGTCTGATACAGTACTTGTCTGAAGAAATCCCAGTGTTTCTGAGATGAAAAAAGCAGTGAATTCAGTTAAGCTTTTAGTGTCTTGATCATGTGTGCTTTTTGCTTCTTTCCACTATTAAAGTTTGAAACTTTGCATTATATATCTTTATTGTTGGCAGTCCTATTGTCTCTAGAGTGCTTTTCTGCTGTTCAGTTGTATGTTTGGCACCTTTGGTGCTCTTTGGCACTCGTTTTCCTAACATATTGTTCTTGTAGTAAAGTTAACACAGAAACATTATAGTAGTTCCTATTAGTAACATACTTAAATAAGACTTTGTTTGTTGTTAGCAATTAATAGCATGTTTCTTTTTGCACCCATGCTTGCTGATATGGATTGTCTTAGCATGTCTATTTGAATTTCTATGAAATCTCTCCTTATTGTACAAGCTAAGAAATTGCTTATAGGTTTCCTGGACTGTCACTTCCCTTATAATATCTTTGGACCTTGATGTTCCACTAGAGAGGATTATCCTGGAGTGTCTTGATAACAGCAACAGTGAGTATGTGGAAGTTAATAAGTAAATTGATTTTACTATACAAGAGCAACCAATGATCATTACCTTTCATCTAGATGACAGATGATATCACTAGTCACATGCAGTTAATTATTATGTTCATAGCCATTCCTATTTTTTTAATAGTGAAAGCTTGATGAGTAGGTCTAATAGATGCTACAGGCTTCATAATAATTATCAGGTGGTCAGAATTCCACAGTGAAGGGAGGACGTATGACGTGCAGTGACTTACATCAGGGTGAAAGTAGAGTTGTGTAAAATCTTACCATAACAGTAGATGTCCTTCTGTTTACTGTTGCAGTATCCAAAACAGAAGGGATCTGCTGCCCAGGGCAGCCCAATGCTCAGCAGTATACAAAAGCCTAGTGATCTTGTATGCATCATGCGTCACACTTATGCTCGCCACACAGAATGTAGGGCATAAAAGGGATGTACAGCCACAATTACCCAGAACTGAATTGCCTCTGAAGAGATCAATCTCCATAAGACAAAGTCCAGGCACATCCACAAGGAAAAAATGCAGAAGAAAATGGAGGAACCCATCAGCCCGAATGGAGTCTAAAACAAAAAGCAGAGCAAAAAATATGGGGTTGGAGGAAGGGAGCGAATACTGCAACTGTACTATGTCTTTCTATATTACTGTTGCAGTATCCAAAACAGAAGGGTGAGTAAAAAAGTTCAAGAAACAGAATGGTAGGTGGAAGGCTGAGAAGAGCCCTCAACAAACCTATATAAAATGGTTTCAGGAAAACCTGCTCTGGCCATATCCAACTTATAATGCTTAGTAAAGCTATGCACTGAAGACCAAGTAGCAGCTTCAAGGATGGACTTGGTGTCCACCCCCTTGAAGAAGGTACCAGAAGAGGTAACAGCCCTTGTGGAATGAGCTCTAACAGAAGTAGACAGAGATTTGCCATGAAAAGTGTAAGAAAAGGAAATGGCCTTAAATATCCAGGAGGAAATGCTTTGCTTATAAAGAGCCAAATCAAATGCCCTGGGATAAAAGGAAACAAAAAGCTGATTAGACTTACAAATGGCCTTAGTTTTACCCAAATAGTACCTAAGCTGCCTGTGTAAATCCAGGGTATGCATGACTCTCTCACTAGCTAAGTGAGCAAAAGGGAAAAAGGAAGGGAGTTTTACCAACTGAATCAAGGACAACTCATTGACTGCCTTGGACATAAAAGAAGGATTAGTACAAAGGGGCACCCTGTCTCTGCGAAAAAAACAAAAAAGGAGGAATGGCCATAAAGGTTTGGAGCTCAGAACCCTCCGAGCAGAAGTAAGAGCCGGCAAAAAAACAGTCTTCCAGGTACAATGTTGCAAACATGCAAAATCTGCAGACTCAAATGAAACCTGAGTCAGTTTTTCCAAAACAAAATTAAGATAGCAAGGAGTTGGAATAGGTTTCCTTAGAGGCCTAATATGCAGGACACCCTTAAGAAATTGTTTGATCCCAAAACATGCAGCCTAAAGAGGATTCAAAGGCAGACATCAGAAATGGCTGATAAACAGGCCTTCACAGAAGAATAGGCCAGACCAGACTGGGGCAACTCACACAAATAAGAGAGGACTAGAGGGCCCCCACTGAAAAAGGGTCCTGGTTACAAGCATGTCACTATATAGAAAATCTATTCCATTTGGGCATATACGATTTACCTGGTTGAGTGTTTCCTTGCCTCCTGTAAAACCCTGAGAACATCCTCAGAAAGAAGTGGTGAAAGGGATCAAACCCTGTCATCTACAGTGTCAGTTGAAGAGTAGACAAGTGAGGATGAATGTGTGACTCTGTGTCCTGTGTAAGGAGATCCAGCTGGTGAGGTAACTTGTGGTAATTGCCCCTGGCCAGATGCATTAAGATGGGGAACTAGTGCTGCCTTGACCAAAAGGGAGTCACTAGCAAGATTTATGGGGAATCCAGTTTAATCTTCTGCAGGACTCTTGGAAGTAGAGGAAGAGAAGGGAAAGCATAAAGAAGCACCCTCTTCCAAGGAAATGAAAGGGCATCCATCTTCTACACCAGATAGCATGGTAGTCTGGAACAGAAGAGAGGAAGCTGCCTGTTCAGAGGGGAGACAAAAAGGGCTACCTGAGGAATACCTCACAAATGGACAATGTCCAAAAATATGTCTCTGTGAAGCATACATTTCTGAACCTGTGTTTTGGACCTGCTCAGTTTGTTATTAGATTGTGCTCTGAAGGAATGTATACTGCCTGAAGAGTTAACTGATAACCAAGAGCCACCTCCCAAGCCTGAAGAGCCATCCTGCAGAGGAAGTAAGATGTTGTGCCTCCCTACTTGTTGACATACCATATCACTGTAATGATGTCTGTGCATACCTTCAAGGGGCCTGGAGAGAACATGGGGTGAGAACCTTGAAGGGTCAGAATCAGAGTTCTCATCTCTTTGATGTTAATATGGTCTGATTTCTGTTGGGGAAGCCAGAGATGCTGAACTTTCAGGTGTCCAAAAGAAGCCCCCACTTCATTTGTGAGGTATCGGTGAACAGTTATTAAGAAGGGACTGGAGGCTAAAAGGGCTATCCTGGGTCGAGAGCAAATTTGGAAATCCGTCACTGAAATTCCTTCTTGAGATAGGGAAGAAAGGAGAAGTACACTGAAATCCAAAGGGTGACAATGCTGCAGCCAAACTGACTTGAGGTACCATTGAAGCTTCCTCATATGCAGTCTGGTAAGAGGGAGCAGAGGAATAAAAGAGGCCATGGATCCCAGGGCACAAAGACACTCCCTGGCTGACATGGTAGTCAGAGGAAGAAGAAAATGAAAGAAGGCTGTCAATGACAAAACTTTTGGAAGTGGAAGAGAGTCCAACACTGGCACTGTCTGAATCCTGCATCCCAGATACACATGATCTTGAGAGGGAGTCAAGCCGGACTTTTGGAAGTTGATAGTGAATGCCAGACTTTGAGGAAGATAGGTGGTGAACTCCAGAACCTGTAACAGGTGACTGGGAGAAAACACTTGAAGCAATAGGTCATCTAAATAAGGAAAAATCTGAATGCCTTGTAGCCTGCAGAAAGCAATCCTATGTATTTTGTGAATACCCTTTTTGCAGTAGAGAGGCCAAATGGCAAAGCAGAGAACTGAAAATGAAAGAAATACATAGAGAAACATAAAAACGTCCTAAAAAAAAAAAAAACATCTTTCAGATCCAAAGACACCAGAACAGGATGTTCAGACCAACTAATAATAATTGCATTCAAACTGGCAGCAAAAAAGTTCTGGGTAGTTGCGTCTCTACATACCCTTTATGTCCTACATTCTGTGTGGGGAGCATAAGTGTGTTGTATGGTGTATGCAAAATCATTAGACTTTTGTATACTGGCCAAACATCGGGCTGTCCTGGGCAGAAGATTTCTTCTATTTTGGATACTGCAACAGTGATGTAGAAGGACATCAACAATTATATCATCATTGTGTCATCATCATCATCATCATCATCATCATCAATCTCCTTTTTCCCATTTTTACATGGGGTCATGGTGTTGTGTCAGCCATCACCATCTATCTTTATTAAATGCCACTCTCTTGCCTTCTTCGACACTCATGTCTGACTGTCACAGATCTTCTCTCACACAATTCATCCACCTCTTTGGTGGATGATCTAATTTCCTCTTTCCTTCTTCCTGTCTTTTCCAAATACCGTACTGTCTTCTGCTTTTCTGCACATGTGCCCAAACCACCACAGTCTGTTCTCTTTCAACTTTTCTGCAATTGGAGCTACTTTGGATTCTGTTCTTGTGACCAAATTTCTTCATTAGTTCACAATGTGTTTCCAACCACTCATTTCAGGCACTTCATCTCCATCAACTCTGGCTTCCTCAACTGGTCTGCCTTTACTGCCCAGGTTTCTGTACCGTACAGTAGTACTGGTCATACCACTGTTTTATACCTTTTCAGCTTCTTTGGCATTCTTCTGTCATACACTACACCTGATACTCTGTACCAGTTGGCTGCAGCCCCTCTGATTCTTCCTTTAACCTCCTCATTTATACTTCCCTTCTCCTCAACCACTCTTCCCATATACTTGAAGCTGTTAACCTGTTCTACTATCTTCCCCTGTATCTCAGTTCTCAGCTTCTTCTGATTTTCCCTATTTGCGGCCATTGCAACTGCCTTATCTGTACTCAGTTCATCCCATGTGACTTCAATTTTGCATCCATTCCCTATCCTTTGCTAAAGTTCTCAGAGCTTGGTTGTAATGCCTGATCATCTGCATACAGCGACTTTGTTGAACTGTCCCCTCCAACTAATGTAGTCCCTCACCAGTACGAACAGCAATGGGCTCAGAGATGAGCCCTGAGACACACCCATTTTGACTAGAAACCCATCTGTGAGACCAAATACTTTTGTACTCGAGTCATTGGATCCTTTTGCACAGCTTGCATTAATTCTACCAATGTTTCTGGGAATTTGAAAGACCTCAGGACTACCCATATCAGTTTTCTTTGGACCTTGTCATATGCTTTCTTCAAGTCTAGGAAAGCTCAGTTGGACTCCTTCCTCATTTCTATCTTCTTCTTAAGTTTCTGTCTGGCTGCAAATATTGTGTCAATTTTGCTACATCCTGATCTGAATATGAACTGCTCAGCTCTTATTTTCTACTACTTTGTATATTTGTTTAGCAATCATTCTTGCCACAACTTTTTTGCAATGCAACAGGAATTTGATACCTCTGTACTGTCCTCAGTTGTGAATGTCCTCTTTGTTCCTGAACACTAGCACTAGTATGCTTATTCTCTACTGATCTGTAATACACCTTTCTCTCCATACTGTTATGCGTACCCTCAGGGGGCCATTTCTCCCCAACCTCACCCAGCATCATTATCATATCTGCTGTGACCTTGTCTCAGCCTGCTGCTTTCCCTGATTTCATTTTGCTTAGTGCTGTTCTCACTTCAAGTGTGGGTTCTTATTCTTCTTTCATTGTAGGCTGTGTCTGGGGCAGTACAGCTTCTGTGGGGTTTTCTTCATTCAGAAGCTGTTAAAAGTACTCCTGTAATCTGTCTTTGATTTCCTGTGAACTGGGGAGCAGGTTGTTCCTGTCATCCCATATGAAGTGTATCTAACTATCTTCGTCTTTCTCTTTGCCTTGCAACCTGATATAGTTTCTTTGAGCCATCTACTGAGTCACTTTCCAGAAGCTGGTAGAGTTCCTCTGCTGCCTTGTTCTTTGCTATTGCACCTCCTCTCTGTCTCTTTGTTAGCCAACCAGTACTCCTTCCTAACCAGGTCTGTCTTTTCTATCTCCCTCTTTTTCCTGCACTCTTTCTTTCTTTTGATGACTTCTTGGACTTCTACATCCCACCACCAGCTGCCCTTATGCACCTTATTTCCATCCCTGGCTCAGCTGCATATCTGTTCTTGAGTCTTCACACATGCTTCTTGAGGTGCTACAGCTTTCTTTCCAGTTAACTTCCAGGTCTTCATCATAGTTTCTGTTGACCTTAGAGCCTTTTTTGTCCACTGCTTGTAGCTCATTGTTCAATCAGTGGTTGATGCTGTGGGCCGACTGTTTCACTGGGGATGGCTTTGCAATCACTAATTCTACCCCATTGACCTTTCCTTACTTGAAGAAAGTCTACCTGTATGTGATCTTGTGACTGTCTCTCTTTTTGACCCACATGTTGGCTACCATTAAGCCATTTGCCAGACAGAAGTCTAGAATGGCCTCTACTTCTTTATTATTGTTGCCCCACCTGTGAGGATGTAGGCAGTTCTCATATCCTGTTCTGTCTTTCCCAATATGTGCATTAAGGTCATCCATTATCAATACCCATTCATGTTGTCCTGCTTTATCTAGTAGGTCCCGCAACTGCTGTCTGAATGCACTCTTTTTCTCAATATCAAAACCATCTTTTGGGGTATAGGCTGAGATTAGGAATACTGCCCTATCATTACACTGGTGTCTGATTGCCATGAGTCTGTCACTAATTCTGATGACCTCCTTCACTTTCTCCCTCACCACACTTTGCACACCATTTATAATCTGTCCTTTCCTGTTTATAGATCCCAAGCCAACTGTCCTTCTATCTCATCTCCTGGATACATAGAATGTCCAGCCTCCTCCTTACCACTATATTATCCACTTCCAAGCTGCATCCTGTCAGTGAATCTATACTGAGTGTAGCAATTCTTAGTTTTTGTTTGGTAGGTTGATTGGTTTTATGCCCAGCTTTCACTCAACAAAGCTATCCCAGGTAACCCAAGCTGGACAACTGGATACTATCTGGCCAGTAACTTATTTACCTAGGGCTGCTGGGCTTTATGGTGGGCACACACTGAACAATACGGGCACATACACCCCTCCTACCATTAGCATGGGTCCCTAGCTTACATTGGAATAGGCAGTGTGTTCAAACTACTTATCACAGGCAAATACCATGCCAATTTTGGCAACATTAGGCAACATGTCCAGATCACCTAGAACCATATTATTATACCATTGAGTGTCTAACCCTGCCACGGCATACAATCTGTGATCTGTGTTCTCCCATCTTGATGATACTGCACACCACAGTAGATGCCCAAAGTGTTTGGTCTGTACAATTCTTCCCCTATAGGGCACTAACTAGATGCATTAGCCGGAGGTCAGAATTGAACGTTGTACCTTATGCATGGGAGGTAAAGACATTAACCATCATACCAATGTCTAGAATATTAGTCCTCCCATGACACTCCTCCCCCCGTTAGTTGTGTCAGCTTTCTCTGTAATTGATACATTGTCATTGTTTCCAATAAATAATGGTCCCTACCACTTGGGGTTAGGTGTAAGGGCTAATCCACACCTTTGGAATTAAGGTTCCCAGTAATAACATGGTATTCTTTTTTAAGCCAGTATATAACATAATCCAGATCTCATTTGTCCTATACATGATCAAATTAGGGCTTTTATAACAGCCACCAATATTTAAAATATTTTACCAACACTAAGCCTTATGCCTTCTATTTTGACAGGGTTAAACAAAAAAAGATAAATTTAAACAGTTATTTACATTGCTTGCCCTCCAGCATTTTGTGTGTTCACCCCCCACCCCCCAAGTTTTATGTGTTCTATACTTCTGCTGGGCAACAAGGCCATCTAGAAGCAAAGCTGGGTTATTATTATGGACTCAAGTTTTTGTAATTATTGTATATCTATATCTGTTCTCTGACAACTGGCACCAACCACTAAGTAAGTCATCCGTCAGTTCTTACTCCGGCTTTCAACATTCCAGGTAGTAATGGTTAAGGTGTTAAAAGTTAAACTAGTTGCACTAGCAAAGGTGTCAGCTCCTCCCTGTCTGATTATAAAGTTTTCACTATATTGGTTAGATCGGAGCCTCTGTATCTGTTCCCTTGATGTTTCGGATGTATGCATTCCTAGTAAAGTATTTGATTTGTTTATCGCTTGTTGCCAGTTGTGGACTAAGTCAAAGAAGTTTGCCTCTGAATGTGATGGCCAATTTGAGCTTCATGAATTATTGTTGAGGTGCAGGAGAGATAGCAGCAAAAGTTAGATTAATCTTTATTTGTGATGTATACTCCAATAAAGATTTAATTGTGACTATCATCTCACTAATATTCAGATTGCAAACGTTATTGATTCAGCAAAGACTAAAACTAGCTAACATCTGTTGCAGTTGTTGTTTAGCCTATAAATAGTAGCTCTTATATCATTTAGGTCACAACCAGTGAAGGATGAAAAAGTGACCTCTAGCCTGTTGTTTCTAGGGAGCAAATTATCAAGTGATACAAATATATATTTGTAACTATTAGGAAAATATGTGACTGCAGTGGGACAGAAATCTAACCTTATTCATGTTAGTGTATGAAAGTATAAAAATATGAATTATATTTTCAAGGATTATGTAGGGTAGAGTTCTTTAACATTACAGTTTTATATTATAAAAAACCTTCAGTTTAAGATTCTGATTCTTTGAATTATTTCAAAGTTGCTCACACCTCCTTATCCCTATTTCATCCTTATGCATCTGATGAAAACTAATTTTAGTTAATAAATTTGAAATTAAATTATAATTATATTATTATGTAAACTTAAACCATTGCCTCAAGACCGTTAGCTCGTAGAAATTTATTAGACTTTTTCCAAAACTAGCAAACTTTTTATAAGTGCAATTATTTTCTTATTTCATTAAAGTCAGGCAGTATGGAGAATTGGTGATTACGTACTCTGTCTCACAACTTCCCAATCTATGGTTCAGTCCTCACTTGCAGCCACTATTTATGTGTGCTTTATATGCTCTCATTGCATCTGTGTAAGTTTTCTGTGGTTATTCGGATTGCTTTTCACCTCTTAGAACAGGCAGGTTTAATAAATACCTTAAACTATCAGTATTTACTGCATTCACCCTTGTCTTTCTGGCTGAAAATGGTTTAAAATATACAGTTTCGATCACTTAGTTAACGAATGGCTAAATTACAAAAACAATCATTTTGAGTCAACAGATAATCTCTGTAATACCAGGAAAACCTTTATTATATAAATATATATATATATATATATATATATATATATATATATATATATATATATATATAGTGAGAACAAGCAACAGTACACAGACCAAATAAATAACGAAGGCAACTGCTTTGTACAAAAAACGACTCCAACAGTAATAAAATAACACTTTATAAGACAATATTACTAAAACAAAATGTATGACACTTCATAAAAACAAAACTTAAGTGCTTTTGTCGGGTATAAGACTTCATCAGAATAAAACAATGCTGACAAACCTGGTTTAAATAATAATCCTAGCCAATCATCTGAAACACTGACATCACTTCCTCCTTGTTTCTAAAAAATAGATGTCTATATATGTACCTCAGCTACCATTTCAAATATAGAAACTGTTAATACTATTGAAATACAATACTATGATATTATAAACAACCTAGCCAAAAAACAATACATATTCTTAGTACAAGTTATAATATGATAATATATTTCTGCACCATATTATAGCATAAACATAGATTTCAATCTCAATACAGAAGACAAAGAAATTCTGTCATTCAATCCTGGGGGGTGATATGCATCTAATTTAATCTGCCACTTTAATTCAGGAAATCATCCACTGCCCCCCCCCATGGTCCCAAATCGACTTGTTCTAGTATAAAAAATCCAAAAGAATGGTTAGGCTTACTACAAATGTGTTTATACAATGCATTTTTTTCATTATTCTGCTTAATATCATATAGATGCTGATAAATTCTAGATCTAAGTGCATTTCTGGTTTTCCCCACATAGTAACTTTTGCATAGTTTACATAATGCTATGTAGACCACCCCTTTACTATAGCAATACATTTTCTTCGTAGTGGTGAAATAACCAAAATTATTTAATTTAATTTTTGTAGTATCCATCATGTAAGGACATTGAGAGGATTTTCCACATTTGAAAGTGCCACCCTGTCCTGAATTATATTTGTTTCTTTCAAGAAGCCCTTTAAATGAAATATCCTTCTTATAGACAACAATGGGATTAATGCCAACTTTTCCTTGCACATCCAAATCTACATCAAAAATTTTCCAATATTTAAAAATGATATTCCTAATGTCAGAAAAATTAGATGTGTATGTAAGGTTAAGTGCACGCCCAAAACCCAAAGGTCTATTACTACTATTATCATGACTACCATTAATGGCCTGGGCTAATAAAGGGGAAAATGAGCACTGGTCCTCTTATTTCTAACTTCATTATAACCACTGGTCCTCTTATTTCTAACTTCATTATAACCACTGGTCCTCTTATTTCTAACTTCATTATAACCACTGGTCCTCTTATTTCTAACTTCATTATAACCACTGGTCCTCTTATTTCTAACTTCATTATAACCACTGGTCCTCTTATTTCTAACTTCATTAAGGATGTCAGTAACAAAGGTCTCAGGGTAACCTCTCCTTAAAAACATAGTTTTCATAATTTCACATTCCTTCTTAAACTCATCCAAATCAGAGACCATTCTGGCCAATCTCACATATTGACCTTTTACAAGGGCTTTCTTTTGGTGCAATGGGTGCGCACTTGTGAAGTGCAGTAGTGAATTTGAATAGGTCGGTTTCCTGTATAACTGGGAGGTGAAACAGTTATTGATATAATCTTTCCTGATGGCAACATCCAAATAGTTAACAAAATCAAGTTCTTTATTAACAGTAAATCTCAAAAAGCTAGTTGTGCCATTAATATAAGTGAAAAACCTGTTCAGGTCATTTTCACTACCATTCCAGAACAGGACAATATCATCTAGGTATCGCCCATACAATACTCATGAAGTCCTAAACTCTGAGTTAACCACAAACAAATCCTCCCATTGTGCTAAAACAATGTTAGCAAAAGCTGGTGCACAGCACGCCCATTGCAACTCCTTGTCTTTGTTTGAACAAGTGCCCCACAAAAGTAAGGAAATTGTTTTCCAATACTATTTCCATGCATGTCCGAATTGTTAATATGGTTTCATGGTTAAATAAAGTGTTAGCACATAGATAATCATAAAACCATTCAAGACCTAGTTGGTGTGGTATGACCGAAAATAGGTCACACATCAATAGTAGCCAGAATAAGATTTTTATCAAACATACATTGTTCAATTTTTGTGAGAAAGTCCCATGAGTCTTTTATCACTGAAGTACGACTATGAAGAACATTTTTAACTTGCATTGTATAAACACATTTGTAGTAAGCCTAACCATTCTTTTGGATTTTTTATACTAGAACGAGTTGATTTGGGACCACGGGGGGGGGGGGGTCAGTGGATGATTTCCTGGAGTTTACTGAGTTAAAGTGGCAAATTAAATTAGATGCATATCACCCCCCAGGATTGAATGACAGAATTTCTTTGTCTTCTGTATTGAGATTGAAATCTATGTTTATGCTATAATATGGTGCAGAAATATATTATCATATTATAACTTGTACTAAGAATATGTATTGTTTTTTGGCTAGGTTGTTTATAATATCATAGTATTGTATTTCAATAGTATTAGCAGTTTCTATATTTGAAATGGTAGCTGAGGTACATATATAGACATCTATTTTTTAGAAACAAGAAGGAAGTGATGTCAGTGTTTCAGATGATTGGCTAGGATTATTATTTAAACCAGGTTTGACAGCATTGTTTTATTCTGATGAAGTCATATACCCGATGAAAGTGCTTAAATTTTGTTTTTATGAAGTGTCATACATTTTGTTTTAGTAATATTGTCTTATAAAGTGTTATTTTATTACTTTTGGAGTCGTTTTTTGTACACAGCAGTTGCCTTTGTTATTTATTTGATACATATATATATATATATATATATATATATATATATATATATATATATATATATATATTAGTTAACAGCTATCAAATTAAGGGTTTAACTAAATTATTTCATCAGAATAGCTTTCCCTGGACAGATCTGTGACAAGAGTTGCACAGACCTGTTCTAGTCATTATTCTGGCAGCTCAAGAAAATTATTATTTTTTAATTTGGTTTATTTTTGTAGGATCATAGGTTGGTACTAGGCTATCAGCCCAAGGGCTTATACAAGCCTAGCCATGGCAATTCCCTGGCTATTTCTTCCCACAATATTTACTTCCCTGGACCCTTGTCTATCAGGGCGACTGACGTGATCCCCGGGGTGAATTTCCTATCTCCCATCCAATCATCAAGGTTCCTTTTGAAGATGGCCAAAGAGGCGCTTTGCTTGACATGTATGGGCAGTCTATTCCAGAGTCTGGGGAGTCTCTGGGTCAGGAACCTATCCCTCCAGCATGCTTTGTTCATTGTGATTACAAGGTTTAGATCCCTGGAGCATGTGGCTCTGAGGGATTGGGATTTTTTTAAGTGTAGCATGTCCAACAGCTTTGGGTTTGACATGGCTGTGTATGTTAAGCAGAGATCGCCTCTGAGTAGACGATATGCAACAGAGTATAGCTGGAGTTTTTTTAGATGGTCAGCATAGGGCATCTGCTTTAGGCCTGTAATTCTTTTAGTGAGGTATTTCTGCAGCCTTTACAGTTGTTGCAGATGTCTTGAGAGATACATACCAAATGGGGTATTGTATTCTATAATGGGTCTAATGAGGGATGAGTACAGTGGGACAATGACCTCCTTTTTTCTGGATGAAAAGCCCTTAGTGATGAGGTGTGCCACATAGAAGGATTTCCTAACTGTTGTGATGATGTGGTTATCGAAGGTGAGACCAGTGTCCACCTGTCTCCCTAAGTCTCTTATCACACTTTTGGTGTTTTGTGTACTGCCACCTATGTGGTAATTCACGGGTACATGTTTTTTCCCAAAGGGGATAACTATACATTTCTTTGCACTGAGCTTGAGTCCATGGCTCTGGCATCAAGCATCTGTTTCTGTAAGGCCCTTTTGTAGAATATCCACATAATTTGGGGATTCAGTAATGGCTCCCAGTTTGCAGTCATCTGCGAACTTTGTTAGCCAGAGTCCCGTAGTGTTGGCCTGTACTTCAGAGAAGTAGATGCCAAACAAGAGCGGTCGCAGGACTGAACCTTGAGGTACTCTACTTGTCACTTGTCTGGAGCTGGATTTGGAGTCAGCTACTTTTACAATGTGGGTTCTGTCAGTAAGCTAGTTGGCTACCCATCGAGTGACATAGGAATTAATGACCAGCTTAGTAAGTTTATCTATGATTCCAGAGTGGGTGAATGGTGTTGAAGTCCTTGGCAAGGTCCACATAGGCTGTGTGGACCACCTTACCCTCATCCACAGCTCTGGAGACTGATTCAAAGAAGTCAATCAGGTTCAGGAGACAAGATTGGCCCTTCATGAACCCAAACTGGGTGGGGTCCAGAAGGTTGCCAATGTCTTTGTTTATAAGTTCCATGATAATACGTTCCATGGCCTTGCAGATCAGGCTCGTCAGACTGATGGGGCAGTAGTTCCCAGGATCCAAGGTGGATCCCCCCTTGTGGAGTGGGATAACTGTAGCTGTGCACCACTCAGTGGGCACGAAGCCTGAGGTGAGGCTATGATTTCATTTACTGCGTATAAAAGTGTTTGTTCTGTTTATGTACTGTAGGACTTAAAAGTTACCTCAGATTATTATTAATTTAAGTTAATTCTGAACAAGAATGCATAACACGTCCTACATGGATAGTCTCAAAGCCCTCTCACTATACTCAGTATCCTACAGACTGCTAAGCAGTGACCCATGTCTGACATACAAGGCATCCTCTGACCCATTATTGATGGAGTTACTGCACATCATCAAATAAAATGGCATCAGAAATACTCTGTCTAGGGATTTAAACTTCTCTGCAACATCAACAGAATGGATTGTAGGGACAAGTTATCTTGCAGAGGACACCTAGATCGCAACTGATCCCTCAAGGTGAAAGTAGGCACCACCACCTGTGTATCAGCTCCTCTTATGAAAGGAGTCCCCAGGGGTTCCACTTTAGCCCCTCTGCTGTTTCCCATATTTATCAACAAACTGATCATCCTCAGATACCTCTAATTCTTTATGGAGATGACATGGTCATGTACAGGTCAAACAAATCAGACTCTATTATACAAATTCAGCTCTGAGATATCCTCTAAATCCTCAAGCAGTGGACAAACAAGCTATCAGTTCTTCTGTCAAAGCCAGTCAAAGCTACCATAGGCAAAGGAGTACTCATCTCAACTGGAATATGCACTACCCATTATAGCTGCAGCCTCAAAGAAAAATGCCATCACCTTACAAACCATCTCCAATAAAATCTGCTGCTTCATTACTAACTCCCCTAATAATGAACATCACTGGCTAACTCTCACCAATGCTACATTGCTCCCAGTACATTTGAGTGCCAACCTCCTACTTGGATCACTAATTCCCAAACCCCTTTCTCCTGTGACATCATCCCCCTCTCACTCATAAACTTTTCAGGAAATCCCTCACATATAATCTCGGAGGTGTCTCGCTCTCTCAATCTCAACCCACCCTACTAACTTCAAAAACAAAATTTTATAGCACTGGCAATTAATTCTCCATCCTAGCACCTAAACTATGGGACCTCGTTATTCTTTCAATGTGAGATGTCCAAAGGTACTCAGCCTTCAGACAACAGTTGCTCAAGGAACACATCTCTACCCAAAGAAAGTGCAGCTGCATTCACTCAGGTCACATTATATGAACAATGCTGTTCTCTCGCACACCCCTTCATCCCTATTTCATCCTTCCTTATCTTATTATCTCATATTGTTGTGTCCTTACTTGCTGCCTCTCATTCATCCTACTTCCATTTTCTTTTTGCATCTCTCCCACACTTTTTCTCCTTTTTACTCCTCTTACCTCTGCATGCCACTCTTACATTTCCTCTGTCTTCTCCTCACAGTATATTTTACTGTGACTATTCTCACTTGCTTCTTCTAATGTCTTCATATCTCTTTATATAATAATATGTTGCTATCTCTGTAGCATAATCCATCTCAGTCATTATGGCTACATCTTTTCCATAAAGCTCTCCTAAGCAAAATTCCATTTTTCCATCCATGTGTTAGCATTCTAAACTGTTGAACTAAATGTTGTAGCATATTCTTGCATTTGTAAATATGTACATATCCTTGTAAATGTAAATATGTTTTGTTCATTTCTTTTTTTCAATAATAAATCTTTATTGTTTTACCAATTGTTCATACAACATTAAAGAAAAAAGAAAAACAGAAAAAATCCCAAATAATACTTCTAACAACAATACTTCAATATATATATATATATATATATATATATATATATATATATATATATATATATATATACACTATTTACATGAATGCTTCCATCGGTTAACCAAAATCAATAAAGAAAAAAAAGGAATATTTGAGAGAGATTATCCACAGGTCTAATATTATTGTAACAGATTATTACTACTAGCTTTCATTTTAAGGTATATATGTCCAGGGGTCAAACTGGATTCGGGACATTATAGGTTCATAGGTTCATAGGTTAGTACTAGGCTAACTGTTCTCACCCAGCCATTTGTTTGTAAGCCAATACAATATTGAAAATTCGCTCCCATATTTTCAGATTTATATTTTTTCTATGATCCTTGATTAATAATTTGTGGGCTAATATATGTTTCATCGCTAAACTTTTAAAGTTGTCCCATGAAGTTTGGGATGGATTCAACCAATTTGTATCTATATAAAGTTTCATTAACAAAAAGATATTTATAAGTATGGTCATTTGGGATCTATCCAAATTATTAGGAGGGATATGTAAGATCATAAATTCCCAAGAAAGTGTAGAATTTTGGTAACCCATCTTTTATAGTTGAATTTTTAAAGAGATCCAAAGTTTATATACACATTTACAGCTCTAGAACATGTGTAAGAGGTCAGCCATTTGGTCTTTACAGTATGGACATTTAGGAGAGTTTTTAGAGCTGAATTTATGCAAGCTAAGACGTGTGTAGTAGGCATTATTAAGTATCATCAGTTGGGTAAATGTTAACTTTTGAAGAGAAATTGATTTTATTGTTAAGTTAATTGCTTTTAATATTTTATTTTCTTCTATCAATGGTATTTTTTCTTTCCAATATTTTGACAAGAGTATTTGATTTTGGTATTTCAAATCTTTTACCAGTTTACTTGTAGAAGTTATAAATTTGGTATCCTGTAGAAGAGTTTGCCATAAATTTGAACATTTAGTTAAAGCATCATCATTAATTTTAAAGTCTCTGAAGTAACTTATGGAAAGATCCTTTAACTGTCTCAGTGTGATTAAATAAGATTTAGGGAGATTCATCACCTGTAATATTTCATGTGTTGAAAAATTGAGATATGGGTACATATCAAGTAAAGTTAAATTAACTATAAGTGGAAATTTTTTAAGATCTATTAATTGATTATTGATTTTCAAGTTCGGGTTCTTATGAAAGGGTTGAAAAGTCATCATATGTTGAATGAGATTTAATGATTGAAAAATATTTTGTATCAATATTATATATACTTTAATGTGTTCCATTATAGCATATGATTTAAATGTGTCTTTACTTAAAAAAGGTAATAATTTAGGATTG
Organism: Protopterus annectens; assembly: GCF_019279795.1. Classification (NCBI taxonomy): domain Eukaryota; kingdom Metazoa; phylum Chordata; order Ceratodontiformes; family Protopteridae; genus Protopterus; species Protopterus annectens. Next base: position 542,557,022 of record NC_056744.1, read on the forward strand.
ATATTCAAACTTACGACATGTTTGTAATTCAAAACCAACCACTTAGGTGACCATTTATTACTAGATATCTCATAATTAGCAATTCTTAAAATTCTATTAGAATTTATTATTAAATAGTATATTTAAAAATTAGGTAAATCTAGCCCTCCTTTATTTTTCGGAGTCATCAATTTATCATATGATAGTCTAGTTTTCCTAGGTACCCATATAAATTTAGCCGATTCCATATGAATTTGTTTAAAGAATTTCTTAGGGATTAAAACTTGCGTAGCTCTAAAGATGTATAGTATTCTGGGTAGTACATTCATTTTAATAATTGAAACCTTTGCCATTGATGGTAATATATGATCCCAAAGCAGCTCAACATTATTGATATAAAAATCTTTGTTATCTGTGGAAAAGATAATACCCAAATATTTTATTTTATTTTCAAATTTTACTTGTCCTACCAGTGGTAAAAGTGAAAAGGGTTTCGGCATTTTTAAAGAGAATAAATTGTTTTTTTTAAGGTTTATTTTGTAGTTGGATATCTCAGCAAAGTCATCCACAGCTTTTAATATTTTTTTGGTGTCTGAAACTGGTGTCGTACAATAAATGTTGAGGTCATCAGCAAAGACAGCCATAGATATTTTAGTACCATAAATTATTGGGGCATTGTGGTATATATTTTGTTTAATATGTAAAAATAATGGTTCTAGGTATAAATTGAATAATACAGGAGATAAAGGACAGCTCTGATGAGTTCCATTTTTAATTTGTATTCTTTTGGAAAAGTTATTATTAATATATAAAGTTGTATAAGGCTTATTATGTAATATTTGTAACGTTAGAATAAAGTCTTGAGGTATATTGAGATATGGTAAAATTTCAAACAGAAATTTTAAATTAACTCTATCAAAAGCTTTTTGTGCATCAATTGTAAGTGCATCAATATTTAAATTCCTTTGACTGGCATAAGAGATTAATGCATGAAGTGTTAAAGTATTGTCAGTAGTTTGTCTGGCATTTAAAAATCCGGCTTGTTCATTAGATATTATTAAATCCATTACCTTCTTCAATCTATTAGCTAAAATAGAGGTCAGAATTTTCATATCAATATTGAAAAGTGAGATAGGCCTATAATTATCCGGGTTTTGAAGATCTGAATTTCTTTAGGTATAAAAATTGTTCTGGATGCATTAAAATGAGGGTCATTAATTTTATTATTAATTATATAATTAAATATATGTGGAAATATTTTACCAAAAATATCACAGAAAGTTTTATAAAATTATGCAGTCAAACCATTGGGTCCTGGTGCTTTATGGGATTTCAATTTTTTGATTGCATATATATTATTTCTTCAGAGGAAATTGGTTTAATTAAGTCAACCTGAGAGTTATCACCTATTTTCGGAAAAATAATTTTTTGCAAAAGATCATTATTAGTCCTATTTGTAAGTGATTCATGTTGATCACCGTAAATTTGAGAATATATCAATTCAAAGGTATTCATAATGTCTTCGGATTTTGTATATCTTTTATTCTTGAACTGTATTTCAGGAATTTGAGAAGGTATTTTCGATTGATTAATGATTCGAGCTAATGCCCTTGATGGCGTTTGAATATGGTTAGCATATCTTGCCAACATTTTATGTTCATGGAACGACAACCTGCTATTTTGGATCAAAAAAAGATCTTTTTGACATTTTAATAGTTCCGTTTCTGTTTGTCTGTTATAATTCCAAATTAAATCCTGATTTAATGTCTTAATTTTAGCCTCCATTCTTTGCACATCTCTAGTTTGTATTCTTTTATAGTACGTAGCTTTTTGAAGAAAAATCCCTTTTATTTGTGCTTTAGTTGTCGCCCATTCAATATCAGGTGTATGTTGCTGTTTGGATAAATTAACTAATAGGAGATTGAACATAACTTTAATTTCCTGGATTATATCTTCTTTATTTAATAAATTTGGATTTAGAGACCAATTGTAACCCCTGTGCGGCAAACTATTTCTAAGGTCTTTAGCAAAACTTAATGTAATTTTAGAGTGATCTGATAAGTAACGAGCTTGTATAGATACAAAGGGATCTAAATTAATTAGTATTTCTGAAATCAAGAAAAAATCTATTCTAGACCACATTTTATGACAAGTTGAATAGAATGTGAAATTATTTGTGTTAAGCTGATTATTTGCATATTTAAAAGGATCATATAGTTTAAAGTCAACTTTAAGTTCACTTAATGCTATTACTGCTTGATTATTAAATGACCTATGTGAACTTGATTTATCCAGTTTAGGATCTTGATAGGCATTCCAGTCACCTCATATGATTATATAATAGTTGTTATATTGATTTAAAATGGGATAAAGTGATGCTATGAAAGACTGTTGATTATTACATGGTGCATATACATTAAGAAGTAAAATAGGTTTATCATAAAGGGTAGAAGAAAGAATCACATAGCGCCATCTTCCCTCCTTATCTATTTTAGAGTCTAGAATATTTCCTTGGTATTGTTTTGTTATAACTATCGCAACCCCCGCACTATTAGTTTTACCTTCCGAGGCTATAACCTCTCTAATCCATTTTTTTTTCTTTAATAACTGCCCACTGATCATTGGTCAAATGGGTTTCTTGGAGTAAAATAAAGCATGCCCTAACTTGCAGAAATAAATGAAGAAATAATTTCCTCTTTTTTCAAGTTCTGGAGCCCTTTAGTATTCCATGAGTCTATTTCCCACATATTAAAATCTTTAATTTACTTAAGTGTACTTTAAATTGGACAAAATATGATAAATTTGAATATATTTTCAATATGTATATACTATGGAAGCATTCTTGAAATCCCGTCCCATACCAGTGCCTACCCACTATACCCCTGGACCAGGACATATATAGGTTTTTCACATTACTAAGCATTGTACGGGTTAATAACATTGACAAATATGTGTTCTTCAAATTAAAATATGTAACATATATAACCTGTAAAGAACCTATATATACTACAACTAAGTCTACAAAGCCTAACCTATACATTCCCTATTAAACACTGCTAATCATCTACATCTCTTGTTCTATCTATTTACATGAATACGTCAAGGAAAAAAGGTCATAACAACATATTTAAGTATTATCATTCCTCTCCATTTAATCTCAAATGTCTACTTTAATGTTAATAATTTGTTGTGTCTCACTAAAAATATTCTTAAAGTAATAAAGCTGATAGGTTTATATAATATGTAAGTAACATTGCTCGAGATTATATATAAATCTATATTTAAACCTAAAGAACTCAGATATGAGACACTAACCAGTGTTATAAAATACAGTAGTCAACCTGTAATTAGTCTACCATGTCTTCTATCACTTAAAAAATAATGAATAACCACTTCCCTATCATAATTGGAACCTTCGTTGTTTAGACATTTCCAGATTTAACCTGAAATAACTAATATCAATAAATAGTGTGAGGGTTTGACCTGCAATTTATTGACTATCATAGTTATATAGTTACATGACCCATAGTAATATAGCAACCATATTTATCAGTAATCCCAGTATATTAGTTAGTTATATGTAAGTTGTTTCTATTCAGGGACTCAGTAAACCAGATTATATACCTAAAAAGACATTCTATATTGCATATGTTAACAACTTAATTTAAAATTAACCTAATAACAGATCAAACCCTCCCACTATTAACTTTCAGGTATTAGTACATGGTCTGATTACTCTTATATATGCTTTGTGTTTCCTATGCAGCTATATATACTTGCAAAGATTAAATGTATGCTTTGGGTTAACTAAAAACGTTTCTATGTGCTTATAATGTTAAAAAATATTGTTATTACAGTTCAATTTACATTTTTCTTTCTTGGACAGATTTTTTCAGATCTCCAACCCTGGAAACCTGCCTCCGACTTCGCGATGGGGGATCCTTTAAACGGACGGACTTCCGGATGCGCCACATCAAAACCGGACCGTCAGCAGCAGGAAAAGCATTTCCTGTTTCTTCGTGGGAAAATACAGTTTGTGAAGGTTATAAAACCTCGGAAATGCCTTACGAATGACCAGGAGCTGTAAAACAAGGTTCTTATTGGATCAACAAGAGGCCTGGTGCACAAAAACCTAGAACAAAGGACTAAGAAGCCTCGAGTTGCAGCAAAAGATAAATCCGACCTCTGGTGTTATGCCAGTCGTAATGGAGGGCCAGATTAACTTTCTGAAGCAGGCAGAGACTTGAAAATCTTCAAAAAGGTAGATTTTGCTTCTTTTTTTGTTGAAACAGAGTATTTGGAGCCATTGACTGTAAATATTAGTGTGTTAGGATACTTCATTTGAAATTTAATGTGTTTTTCAATGAGAAACTTGCAGTATGAAGATAATGCTTGTCTGGCTTGTCTTATTTGCAGAGGCAAGTCCTGAGCCAAAGAAACTTTATTATTGTTCCACATAATGAAACCTCCGTTCTTTTTTACAGTTAGTATTATTTTGTTTACATCTTGGTAATTGAGAATTTTAACATACACTGGTCTTGGTATATTCGAAGCCTGCGATTCCCTCAAAGCTCTATGGGCTCTCTCTATTATTATTTGTTTAGTCATATCAGAGTCATTGAATAGTGTTGTAAATATTTGTGGGATGGATGGAATTAAATCATTGTACTGAATAGTTTCCAGTATCCCTCTGATAATTATATTATTTCTCCTGGATCTCGCCTCCAGATCCACAATTTTAGCTTGCATAGAATGAATATCCAGATCATGTGTATCAGCTTTTTTGGCAAGCAATGTTATTTTGTCTTCATTCTCAGATATTCTAGCTTCAGTTTTATCCATTCTTTCAAGGATTTGAGTACAGGAAATGCCAAAGGATTGTACTTGGTTAGATAGTTCTTTCAAAGCTTCTTGAATAGGTAACAAAGCAGTTTTGATATCTTCCATGTTCGCCAGTTGGTCTGGTTTATTTTTGTTCCCTGGTTTTAGATATTCCTGTTGTTTTGTAATTTTTTTGACATTATAAATCAGTACCGCAATTTACTATAGCTTGATAGTAGATATGCCAAGTTTGCTGAACAGACCGTTCTTTTGTTTGATACTCTCTTCAGAGACCGTCAAGCAGTTATAATCCTGTTAAATTCTTTAATTTCCCCAGGTTCATTCACCTCTCGAAAGATACTGGAATGGAGTAGATTTATGTTATCCAAAAATTGTTGTTAAATAGTTCGTAGTATAGCTTCAGGGTTAAATTTTCCTCAGGATATATGAAGAGCTGTAGATTTGCAGTGTTCACAGAATGTCAGCCATCTTTGAATGATGTTTTGTTCATTTTTTATGTGATCTTATTCACCTGGGCTATGCCTGAAATGCTCCACTGAGATCAGTGTACTACCCCCAATAAACAAATATAAATAAATAAAAGTAAATAAATTCCACTGTTGTGGAACAGACTCCCCATCCACATAAAACAAAGTTCATCTCTGTCCATATTAAAGTGCAACTTGGCCCTATGGATGGGAAACAGAAAATTTACTCCAGGACTACCCCCTGTACTACTGATGGACAGAAGCAGCTCCTAAATGCTTTATCCCATGCACAGGTCTCCTCAAATTATATGATCCCAGTTATTCTCATTAGCGATAATGTGTAATTATTGACTATGGGATGGGTAATGCCAATCTATAACCAAATGAGATAGGCTATTTTGAGCACAAAAAGGGAACTGAATAGGCTTAAATAGTCTGCAAGTTAACCTAGTACTTACTTATGAACCTATGAAAACTCTTCAGCTGCTGAGATGGAGCAACTGCCCTTAGTGGAACAGTGTAAAGTGCATTGTGATATTGTGTCATGAGTGGTGTCAAAGGAAAGTTTGAGACTGATAAGTAAACAGAGGCAGCAGATCTATAGTGCTGAAAAGAGCTGTGACGTTAAGATAGGAGGTTAGTTTTCTAACAACGTTTTTAGTTTACTGGTCATTCTATTTCTCATTCTCACTAATGAACAAGAGCACTTAGGCAATGATCAACATAGTAAAACTGTGGGTACATGCAGTGGGGATGAAGCTTAACTGCTTTTCATGAAGAGTTCTATGACTGGATATAACCTTGGACTACAATTCATATATCTTTAGCTTGAGATGAGCCAAACATGTGCATTCATCTGGAGTAAAGCAGTTCCTAAGCCATAGATACTGGCATCATCTTTCACTTTTAAATTTCTCCAAATCTTTTGGGTTTCTATTACCATGGCAGGAATGGACCCCATTCCTAACCTAAGTCAAAGTACAATTAAAGTTCATGAAATTAGTATTGTTTCAATCTTTGATGTCAGTCAGAATTACTCTTCGTAGCACCCATAATGTGCCCAGTAATGACTCCTTCTGCAATTCATATGGAATTACATGTATTGGTAACATATCTAAATACAATTGTAGATTATTTTTTATAAGACTCATTGCTCCTAGTACTATTGGAACTGTCTGGGTATCTTTCTTCCACATTGCTCTCATTTCTGCCTGCAAATCCTGATACTTTATGACTTTGTGTCTCTCTGTAGTCATAGTGACTTCATTGATTAATGCTACTTTTGTCTTCTTTTCCCAGATCACTATATCTGGTTTTCTATCATCTGTCTTTTGAACTGTTGGTAATGGGTGATCCCATGTGATGTAGACTTCATCATTTTCTATGATGCTTCATGGCTCATGTTTCCAATGTTGTTCAGCTACTTTAGTACCATAATGTTTACACAATCCCCAGTGCAACAGTCTTGCCACATTATTATGACTTTCAGTATACAGTCCTTCTGCCATTAATATGTCACTCACTTTTTTTTAATTATTCCAAATCTTTTCGGTGTCTAATGCAATGACAGAAATGGACCCCATTCCTAAGTCAAAGTATGATTAAAGTTCATGAAATTAGTATTGTTTCAATCATTGATGTCAGCCAGTAGTGCTCTTTGCAGCACCTGCAATGTGCCTAGTAATGACTCCTTCTGCAGTTAGTATGGAGTTACATGTATTGGTAGCATATCTATATATGATTGTAGATTCTTTTTTTATAAGACCTGTTGCTCCTACTACTATTGGAACTGTCTGGGTATCTTTTTCCACATTTCTCTCATTTCTGCCTGCAGATCCTGGTATTTTATGACTGTCTCTCTCTGTACACAAGACACTATAGTCACTGGGTGTGGCAAGTTCAATGATCAATGCTACTTTTGTCTTCTTTTCTTGGACCACTATATCCAGTTTTCTAGCATCTATCTTTTGAACTGTTGGTAATGGGTGATCCCATGTGATATAAACCATCATTTTCTATGATGCTTCATGGCTCATGTTTCCAGTGTTTTTCAGCCACTTCGATACAATAATGCTTGCGCAATCCCCCTTGGCAACAGTTTCTCCACATTATTATGCTTTTCAGTATACAGTCCTTCTGCCATAGTGTGTCGCAACCAGCAACAAGGTGTGTGACTGTTTCCAATTCGGTTTTACAAAACCTACATTTGTCTGTTTCTCCCACATGTTCAATGGACTTTGTAAACCCGTGTGTACGTAGCCCAATATCTTGGGTTGCCAATATTAACTTTTCATCTCTTGGTTTGAATTTCCCTCTCGTTAACCATTCCTGCATTCATTCGTGATAGCATGATGTTCTTCCAGAAGTTTTCTAACTTGCAGCTATAGTTATGCATTTTCCACATTTCTTGCCTTCTCATCTGCCTTTCACCTTATAATTTTTCTTTTGTTTGTTGGCACATTCAGTTGTTGCCTGATTTTATATAGTTGTGTTTTGATTTCCATTCTTGCTTGATGCCAATATGTTTCTGCTAGTTTAAGCAGGGAAGTCATCTTAGATTTATTTTCCTCATGTTTCAAAACTTCAACTACATTTGGGTCTTGTGAGGTCAGCAGATATGTGTGGAGTCCCATGATTCCAAATCTGTACATGTAATCAATTTCAAGGAGGCTCATCCCTCCTTTGGAACAGGGAATATATAATCTTGGCATGCACTGATTTTTAAAGATCATATGGTGAGCATGAAGCATTCTTCTTGTTTTCTTATCTAATCTATCCAACACATTTTGGGGCCAGTCAATCACACCAAAACTGCAAGTTAGGACAGGAAGAGCAAATTGGTTTATAGCTTGGATTTTGTTCCTAGATGTCAATGCTGTTTTCAGGATTAATTTAAGTCTTCTAAAGTATTCCTTAATAAGTTTTATTCGCATTTGTTCATGTTTTATTGTTGATCCTTCATCAATTCCAAAATATTTATACTCTCCCTCTTGCTCAAGTTTTAATATATGTGTGTGAATGAGAGGGAGGATAGAAAAATGGTGAGGATGCAGGGAGTAGAGGTGGCGAAGGTGGATGAGTTTAAATACTTAGGATCAGGGTAATGGTGAGTGTGGAGGAGGGGTGAAGAAGAGAGTACAGGCAGGATGGAGTGGGTGGAGAAGTGTGTCAGGAGTGATTTGTGACAGACGAGTACCAGTAAGAGTGAAAGGGAAGGTCTACAAAAGGGTAGTGAGACCAGCTATGTTATATGGGTTGGAGACAGTGGCATTGACAAAAAGGCAGGAGTCAGAGCTGGACATGGCAGAGTTAAAGATGTTAAGATTTGCACTGGGTGTGACGAGGGTGGACAGGATTAGGAATAAGTATATTAGAGGGTCAGCCCAGGTTGGAAGGTTTAGAGACAAAGCCAGGGAGGAAAGATTACGTTGGTTTGGACATGTGTTGAGGTGGGATGCAGAGTATATTGGGAACAATATGCTAAGAATGAAGCTGCCAGGTAACCAGAAAAGAGGAAGGCCTAAGATAAGGTTTATGGATGTGGTGAGAGAGGACATGCAGATGGTTGGTGTGACAGAGCAAGATGCAGACGACAGGAAGAAATGGAAACAGATGATCTGCTGTGGTGACCCCTAATGGGAGCAGCCGAAAGAAGAAGAAGATTCTTGTCCCAAACTGCCATTTTCTTGGTGCTGCATTTTTCTTGTTTTAAAGGTTGCTTTTGCACATTTATTAAGACCAAATAGCATTCTTATATCATCTGAAAAATTTTGACAACTTGTAGTTGTGCTTTCAGTTCCTTATCTGATGAGCTATACAGTTTTAAATCATCGACAAGGAGGAGGTGAGAAGTCTTTGCACTTTGTTTTCTTGGACCTAAATTGTAGCCATGGCCTAAGCTGTTAAGTAAACAGCTTAATGGGTTAAGGGCAAGGCAGAATATCAGCAGTGACAGAGAATCACCCTGGAATATCCGTACTGCATCTGGGCCTAGGGTTTTCCAATTTGAGGCTTTTCTTAAGTTTGTTTCAATCTCCCTGGCTGTTACTTCATTCCATTCCATATCTTGTACCTTTAAGGTTATTTTTTTTTTCTTCTATCCATTTAGCATCATTGATATGTTCCACAGGATCTTCATAGATACTTCTCAGTATTTATTTCTTCTTTTTTTGGTGATCTTTCAATTCCTTTTAGCTTGTTTCTCAATTCTCTATAAAAACTTTTTTGGGTCATCAATAAATTGCTTATTTTGTATTTTTCCTTTATATTTATCAGCATATTTTCTAAGTTTTTCCACCTGTGCTGAGATTTTTAATGTATTTGCAATAGTACATGATAGATCCTGATCTGTTCTAATACTGCGCATTTCTTTTATCATGCCTATCTTTCTAAATATTTTTGTTGATCTGTTCCCTCTTCTATACTTTTCTAACAGTGACACTTCTTGTCTTAGTTGTTTTATAGTTTTCTCTATTCGATACCTCCATGATGGTATTTGATTTCTCCCCTTTTTCTCCCTCACTACCCTTCGTTCTTGTAGTAGAACTTTATCAGTTACTAATTTAGCTGCACAGTAATATATCCTGTTTGCTTCTGCTATATTGCATGGATCTCTATAGACAGTCCTAATTACTGTGTTCATTTGCTTTATCAGACTTCTGATTTTTTGGGTTTTATTGACCTTCTGCTGTCTATTTCTTTCATTGATCTTAATATGTCTATCTCTATTAACTCAAGAAACTCTTCTCTTAACTTGTTTTCTTTTAAACTGAGGGCACATTTTTTTGTTTTCCATTTCCTGCAGGCATTCTATAGAAAGTTCTATTGCATCTTCTCTTCAAATTTATCTTGTGTCATATGTTGCCCTGTCATATGGGAACCACTGGCCTATCACTCCTCAACATTACCTGTGTCAGAGTTTCCACGGTTTCCTGTTCCTTCCCTTGCTGTTCAGCTTCAAGTGAATGTTTATACTGGTTTCCTGTGGAAGGCTCCAAAATATCTTCATATGGCACTTGACCAGTTGCTTCCCATTCCACTGGTTTTCCCTTAATTTGGAGGTCCATTGCTCTATTCTGTTGTGGTGCTTTTTGTATTTGATTTTCTACACTGAACCCTTCACTTTGCAGGTACTCCGTATCCTCAGTTTCTCTTTCTTTAACTTCTCCATTACTAATCTCCTTTTCTACTTTTCCTCTTTGTCTTCTTATCTTTGTATTGTAAAGTGTTCCATGTCCAGATTCGTTTGCCTGTATTTCTCTTCAAATATCTTTGGTGCTGCTTTTTTTCTATTGATTAGTTTTGCTTTCTCCTTTGCATAGATATTACACCATATTAAATCTCTTTTTCTTTCCCATGTCCATATTTCTTCTTCAGATGTCACCTGATCTTCCAGTTTCTCCTTACTTTGGGAACTCATTCCATTATGCTGTGATGTAACCTGTGTTAGACCTTCTACATCAAATCATTCACTTTGTGGGCACTCCATAACTTCAACTTCTATTTTTTTAACTTCTACTTTACTAATCTTCTTTTCTACATTCCCTCTTTGTGATATTATTTTTTTATTGTGAAATGTTCAATATCTGGATGCCTTTGCCTGTATTTCTCTTCGAATATCTTTGGGGCTGCCTTTTTTATGTTGATTAATTTGGCTTTTGCCTTTGCATAAATATTGCACCATATCAAATCTCTCTTCTTTCCCATGTCCATATTTCTTTTCTATACTTTTCAAAAATATCTAGGTTTTGGTGACTCACAATTATGGATTTTGTCATGTCATAGCAGGCAAACACTGAACTAGTCATTCGCGTTTCTTTAACTTTGCTGGCTGCTTTGGAAAACATTCCCCCCATTACCAGTGTACATGTTTCTTTACTGAATCTAGCACTGTGGTCTATGTGCTACTTTATTCCAGATGAATTGCCTAGGAAATTGGCCGTGTCTAGGCCTGACATAGATCACTTGCACAAGTTAGCTCTGCTATTTGCATTCCCTCACACGGATCTGGACTGACTCCACTAGCACTTATGCTGTGAATGAACTATTGAATCTCAAACTTTCTGAAAGAGCATTTGCCATTCAGTTTCAGACCTGAGATTTTAATGGTTTGTGACATAGCCTAGAATCTCAAGTCATGAGGATCTTTATCATGATCTGCTCTAAGCTGGTGCAAAATGGCAAAAAAATACACTGAACCCGCTGACATTGCCAACATCCTGGCTGACAGGTTCAGTGCAAACTTTACCCCACCCTCACCCCCAAAAGGGCCCGTGTCCATCCCAGAAGAATGTAGACCCCAAGACATCACAGACACACAAGTGAAAACAGCCGTCTCCAAAGCCAAAAACACAGCATCAATGGGACCGGATGGTATCCCAGGCTGCGTCTTACACGAGCTTGAAAAAGAACTAAACCCTCACATAAATTCACTGTTCAAACTCAGCCTTACTACAGGATATGTACCCAAAGAATGGTATACAGCAACAGTTATCCCACTCCACAAAGATGGCGCCACAACGGATCCTGGGAACTATTGCCCTATAAGCCTGACCAATCTGGTCTGCAAGGCTATGGAGTGCATCATCATGGATCTCATAAACAAAGACATTGGGAACCACCAAACACTGGACCCTACCCAATTTGGCTTTGTTAAAGGCAGATCTTGCCTCTTAAACCTAGTAGACTTCTTTGAAACAGTTACCAAGGCCACAGACAAGGGAAAGGTAGTCCACACAGCCTACCTAGACCTCGCAAAGGCCTTCGACACAATACCCCACTCTGGCATTATAGATAATCTTACCAGCTTGAACATTAACCCTTATGTCACGAGATAGGTTGCAAACTGGCTCATGGATAGAACTCACATGGTCAGAGTTGCGGATGCCATGTCCGACTCCAAACCGGTTACAAGTGGCATCCCACAGTGCTCAGTCCTGGGACCTCTCTTGTTCGGTATATACTTTTCTGAGGTACAGGCAAGCATGGGAGGACTATGGCTGACCAAGTTCGCAGATGATTGCAAACTGGGAGCCATTATCAACTCTCCGGCTGACACAGACATCCTCCAGAAGGGTCTTACGGAGATGAATACCTGGTGTCAGAACCATGGCCTCAAGCTAAATGCCAAAAAGTGCATAGTCATGCCCTTTTAGAAAAACAAAGTGCCTACAAACTACCACATAGGTGGTAATCCACTAAGTACGAAAGATGTAATTAGGGATCTGGGGACCCAAGTAGATAGCAACCTCTCCTTTGATAATCACATTGCCAAAGTGGTTAGAAAAACCTTCTATATAGCCCACCTAATCACGAAAGGGTTCACATCTAGATCAAGAAAGGTCATTGTGCCCCTCTACTCATCGTTCATCATGCCCATAATAGAGTACAATGCCCCATTTGGGATGTACCTTACCAGATACCTGCAACAGCTGGAAAGACCCCAGAAGTACCTCACCAAGAGGATTGTTGGCCTCAAACAGATGCCCTATGCAGCTCGACTAAAGAAACTCCAGCTCTACTCAGTTGCTTACCACCTACTCAGAGGTGATCTCTGCCTGACGTACAAGGCGATATCTAAACCAGAATTAATGGACATGTTCCACCTCAAGAAAACCAAATCCCTTAGAGCTACACGTTCCAGGGATTTAAACCTCAGCACAACAATAAATAGGACATGCTGGAGGGATAGATTCATATCCCAGTAGCTTCCCTCACTCTGGAATAGAATCCCAATCCATGTCAGGCAGAGCCCCTCACTGACCCTCTTCAAGAGAAATCTTGACGAGTGGATGGGAAATCATAAATTTACTCTTGGGATCACTTCTATGGCCCTGCTGGACAGAGGCTCAGGAATCTAATCAAATCTAAAAGGGAGGCGAAAGCCAACACATTCTGGCTAGGCTTATAAATGCACTAGGGCAGATAGCCTAGTACCTACCTATGAACCTATGAACCTACCTAAGATGAAAAAGTGGTAAACTATCCATGACAATAAAAACATCTTCCTACACTTTTAAGAAATTACTCAACTCATGATGAAATATTTTTGGTGCTGAAGCTATACCAAATGGCAATAGTTTAAAACAAAATTTTCAAAATGGAGTAATGAAGGATGTTAGCGTTTGACTTGCATATCAACTGTATCAAGAAAACTCATCAGAAACTAGGTCTCCTGTACCACAACAAAATAATTCTCACTAGTGAAGCCAAGGTAACTCTCTCTCATGCTTACCTACTACCAAGTCTACTGTACAGCTCTCAAATTCTCACCAGCCTTAACTCTGCACTCCTAACCAAACTAGACTCAACCTACAATAAGATACCCAGATTCGCTGCCCAGCAAACCTACAAGTTCCATCACTGTCTCTCACTGTAACAACTAAACTGGCTTGAATTACCACACCAGCTCCTTCTCTCTCAGCTGCAGATCATTCACTGCATCCTCTACCAACCTTCCTACTGCCCTACCCTTTCATCTCACATCTCCCACTGCTCACCTTCTAGACCTCTTTGTAGCTCTAACCTAGACCTAATATTAACACACAAACCTAAAACTAAATTCGGATGTAATCTCTATAGCTATAACCCCACCAAGGCTTGGAACAGCCTCCCATTTGAAAGTAGGTCCCTTAAGTAACAAAAAAAAAATTTAAGGCGGCCACCAGAGAATTCCTGCTAAGTCAATGGGCCTGCCACTGTATTCGCCCCCCATAAACATATTTTCAACCCAAAGTTCCTCATACTTTCTTTTCTCTTTCTCATAATTACATTACTCATATACTCCTCTGAATGATCTGCGCTTTTTACCCTTCACTGACAATACTATGCCTTCTGCCAATTTTTGTGATCTTAATATTTACTGTATGCTCTCTGCCTGTCTTTGAGATGTTAATATTTACTAGTTTACTATTTAGTTACTGTATAAACTATTAATTTTCTTTTTTGTATAACTGTTTTCAGCTAATGAATAATTTGTATAACATATTGGAGCTTTTCTACCCAGGCCTCTGCTGAAAAAGGGCTATTTACCTCAGCCGGACAATCCCAGTCAACAAATGTAAAATAAAATAAATAAATACATTTTGGCTATCTATCTAAAGGACTATTTGCCTAAACCAACTTCAATTGTATAATGTGGAGAACACTCTGGTATTAGCCAGCTTAGGTGGATATCCCTAGTGATGGCAGAATAATTCTTTCTCTCATAACTGCATCACTTAACTTTTTACGTTGATATATTTTCCTATACTGCTGTTTTTTTTTTAATGACTGATAATTGGAGCACATTATTCAGTCAGTTTAGTTCCACTGTCGATTACATCAAGCGCTCGTACATATCTGACTTCTGCTTATACTTTGGGTAGACTAGGAAAAGGCACTCGTCAAAATGTGGCAAGGCATATATGACAACAAATGGCTTTAACTATTTTTTACTGGCTTACAAATAGACCAGCTCCACTAAACACAACCACATTAATTTTATTTATTCTGCCAATCAGCCCCAACTCAAATACCATAGTTCTTCTGAGCCAATTAGCTATGTACGAACCTTCCAGCACATAAACCCAAAACTTATGCCTCTTTTACTCAGACATCATTAGGAATCTGCCAATGCAGTTGAGTTTACCTGCAAAGCTGCATATTTCTGTTTCTGCTTCATACAACTGCAGACCCTTTGCGATCCTTGCATAAGTAACACATGACACTGTATCAGTTTGAAAGCTTACTGGGGTCAGTTTTGACTTTCCAGTCTAATTTGATGTTTGACACTGCAGTCATTGAACCCAGGAAAATGATTTCTGAATACATTTTTCAATTTTATACTAAGTTGCTACTTCTTTTGCTAGTTTATTTTTACAAGTGACAGCAAATTGCCCCATCTTGTTGCATTTCTTATACCTTCTGCTACACTCAACATACTGCTCTGACTAAAAATGTCAATAGTTATACCTCATGCATATGTCAAGCTTGCAGTCACTCACTTTGATAAATATAATGGTATTCATTTGCTGGAATTCTCTGTTTTATTTGCAATTGATCACACACACACACACACACACACACACACATATACACACACACACACACACACACACACACACACACACACACACACACACACACACACACACACACACACACACACACACACACACACACACACACACACACACACACACACACACACACACACACACACACACACACACACACACACACACACACACACACACACACACACACACACACACACACACACACACACACACACACACACACACACACCAGGTTATTTGTATTATAATTTTCTTTTTATTACTTCATCCTCTTTATGACTGGCCACCACAATCACAATTATATCCCTAATTTGTTCATGTTTTGTCTTGCTTAAACAAACACCTGACTAAAGCTTTATCAGTCTCTTGTTTAGACTGAACACTTCTTTAAAAGCATCCCCTTTCATTAATAATACTTTTTGGCACAAAATGTTCTTTGATCTTATTTATTGCTGGCTCGTGCATAACACTCAGGCACTCAGAAAATGAAAATTAACTGCAAATAGTTCTATTTCTTTACCTGCATTTCTTCACATTCATTATCCAATTTGGAAATGTGTAGACCTCTGCTTCCGTTTATGGCCAGCCAAATGGCTTTGTGAAGCTGAACAGTTCTGGTGAGTTACCCTTGGCTGTTTCAATGCATTATCTGTTATTTCAGGCTAACATGTTGATATTAGGTGAAATTATGTTTTAGAAGGTAAGATGACTAATTTTTCAGTAAAAATTACTCTGAGCATGGTGGCATTCACTTGACTCTTTGGCAGGATTTGGTAGTATACATGACATTTTTACTCATTTAATATGGAAACTGTCCTGCTTCTGACACTGTCATTATATGCATCTATTGGTTACCCAGTCATCCTCTGCTGTGCTGTTAAGAATGTCAGCAGACACCCATGTTTGAAGTAAAACAGCAACTTTATTAACTCACAGACTGGGAGCTCAGAAGAAAAGAAAATTAACAGTTTCATCTTACATCTCCAACTGTAGATTTACGTATTTATTTATTTAGCTTACATTTATTTATTTTACATTTGTTGATCAGGTATGTCCAACTGAGCTGAAGAGCTCTTTTTCACTGGAGGCACAGGGGAGAAAAGCTCCATGTATTAAACAGTTTTCAGATAAGAAAAGCAGTTACTTACAAAAGATATTACATAATTCCTACAATACATCAAGGAAAAAGTTTTAGAAATGAGTTCAATGAGAATAAGATGAAAATAAATTACAAAATGACATAATGCGTTAGAGAGCGATATAAAAATTGTAGTTAAGCATTATATGAACCATTGAATGATTACACAAAGGCGTTAGCAGAGTAGGTTAAGAAGACAGTTTAGGGATTAGATTAGGAGAGGGACAGAGTGTGACTGTGAGAGGGGAAAGGGGAGAGCAGGAGGTAAATATTCTTTATGTTTGGGGGAAGAAGTTTGGGGGGGTGAGTACAGTGGCAGGTCCAATGACATATAAAATATTTAAAAAATCCAACCAGTCAGCGATAATAACAAAAATGAAATAAATACAAAAGTGTCCGGATCCAAGAATGTCCACAAAAGGCTCTAAAAATTCACTTTAATAACCATTAAAATTACTTAGTTAAGCACTTTCATCTACGTTGTAGACTTCATCAGAACACATAAATGAATTCCATCCATGTTTAAATACAGTCATAGACCAATCAGTGCACTGTGCCTTCAATCAAATAAAATATCTAGTCTAACCCTTTTACTGTGAAAATGAGCATATATATATATATATATATATATATATATATATATATATATATATATATATATATACATACACATTAAATTACCCTAATATAATACAAAAACCACAATGACAAATAATCTCATTTTATAAATAAATAATGATGTAAAACAGTAAAAATGTTAAAAATATTATATAATGTATACCTTCCATAAAGGATTTTATTTCCCCTATCACTATGAAAGATTAAGCCTTTAGTTCCAAAATAGGCTTGATGGATATACCATCATTGATTCCCGGATGTGCTGTTGAGTTCAATAAAATTTGCCATCTAATTTCTCTTTCCCTTAATTTCTTACTAATGTTACCACCCCTAGGGTTAGATAATGCATGTTCTAATATGGCAAACTTGAACTCTTCGCAACTGGGGCTTTTGACAAGGTGTCTATATAACGCATTAGTTATATCTTTTTTCTAATGCAATAAAAATGATCATATATTCTATTTCTTAGACACGTTAGTTTTCCCCAGATAAAAACAGGAACATTTTGTGCATTTAGCTAGGTAAACCATGTGTTGTGTTCGACAATTCCCATTCTGAAACTTTAAAATAGTTTGACTAATATCTTCCAGTTTTATAGTGGCATCTTCCAAAATGGCAAAGCACTGGTTACAATGACCACATTTGCGGGTACCCCCCACTCTATTTCTATTCCCCCTATTGCATACCTTCATCTCAAATTTGTTCTTGAGATTGAATCCAGTCTTATGCACAAATGTAGGCTGCTCGCCTACTAATTTGTGAATATTTTCATCTGATTTCATAATATTCCAATTGTTTGTAATAATTTTCCGGATATCCTTTGAATGTATCCCATATTGCAATATACATGCCCCCTGGAACTGATTCTGATTCTCAGGGATATTAATATTTGTAGGTTGCATTTTCTCATTTCTACTTCCTAAAAGGGGTTTGTATTTATTACCCCACTCATCCTTTACATATTTGATGGTAGTGTCTATAAGGTTGTTGGGATATCTCCTTTTCCTAAACATATTCCCAATAAAATCAAGTTAATTGATCATGTCATTAAAAACAGAAGTCATTCTTGCTGCCCTGATACATTGTCCCTTGATAATACTAGCCTTTTGACTATACAGATGGCAGCTGGAATATTGTAAGTATGCATTGCTAAAGGTACTTTTTCTATGTATTTTAGAACAAAAATGACCACTTTCTATGGATATAGATGTGTCCAGGTAGGATATACCTTTTCTATCACTTTTATAAGTGAATTTCAAATAATCACTAGATGTATTTAAATGGTCAAAAAACATCTCCAATTCATACATAGAACCATTTCATAGAATAAAAATGTCATCTAAAAACTGGATGTAACAACTAATTAAACTATACCATTTACTTTCGAATATACATTCCTCCTCCCAGTTCAGCAATACCAGGTTGGCAAAAATGGGTGCACAAGCTGCACCCACTGCAACACCATTACTTTGTCTGTAATATTCACCTTCGTAAAAGATGTAGTTGTGTTTTAAAACTATTTCCATAAACTCTAATATTAACAGTACCCTGTCCCATGAAAAATCAGCATATTTTTGTATACTATCCTTCAACCTTCTAAGGCCATCCTCCTCAGGAATACACGAAAAAAGATCAATTACATCAATTGTTACAAAAATAGTTCCTTCCTTACATTTGTCGGTGGTTAACCGACCCAAAAAGTCCCATGAATCAATAACTATATGGAATATATTTTTGTAGATTGGTTTCAACCAAGTATCTATCACTTGCCCAAATGGAAAGGCTTTGGATTTATTACCCGAAATGATGGGTCTAAAGGGCGGGTTTATCAAATCTTTGTGTACTTTCGGTATTCCCACGATAGTAGCTAACACTGGATGTTTTACACATAAAAAATTGTACAATTCAGTATCAGTTCTATTGTCCAAAAGAAATTCTTCTAAAAATTAATCTATTTTATGATATCCGATGTTTACTTCATTCAAAGATGAAATGTCATAGTTGCCTGAATTTAATAAAATAGTGTGCATTTTATTAGTATATCCCTGTGTGTTGTAGAGAACAACCCCACCCCCTTTATCGGGTTTCATAACCCAAATTTGATGGTCCTCCTGTATTTGTCTTAGGAAGCCCATACTCATTTTTGCTTAAATTGTAACTCTTTTTTTATTTTTACAATTATTATATACTTTGTATATCTCGTCACCTATCTACCTTCTCATAGGTGGCCAGTGTGGGATTCATGGGGGGAATAGAAGTGCTAGCTTTTTTGAACATTTTATTTTCTGTTACCCTACTATTCTCCTGAAAATGTACAGCTAAATTAAGCTTCCACATGTATTGTTTGAATTCCATTATATAATCAGTGATATTTAATTTTGTGTTGGGAACAAATTTCATTCCTCTAGAAAATAGTACAAAATGTTCTTTCTCCAATTTAAAATCAGTATAATTAAAAACACTGAAATCTCCTAAACTAAAATGAACGTTATTGTCTTTAACTATGTTAGACCCATTGTCTAATTTATCCAATTTCCTTGGTATTTCGTTTACATCCAATTGGTGTGTTCTGGAGCTAATTGTGTCTCCTGCGCATACCGGAAATTTCTCCTTGTCCCTAAAAAATTCCTGTTGTTGTTATTCCTGCCTTGATATCCTTTATTTCTATATCCGTCTCCCCTTTGTAAGTGTCTGTCCTTTTGTTTTAATGTCCAGTCTGTGTCTCCTTTATGGTTTCCCCATCTATATTCCTGATGTTTCTCATATTGGTCCATGTCCCTTTTTAATTTCTTACATTTCCTGTCAACATGTTTTTTACAGTTCTTGTCAACCCACTCATATTGTTTATGAAAAAAACTTTCCCATTCAGTAAATAATAGATTATTGGTAATGGTCTCATTTAAACGTTCAGTTTCAGCCATTAGTCCACACAACTTTTTGTCATTACATTTGATAATAAATTCAATGAAACTATGACCAAAATTGTTAACTTGTTACATTCCTGTATATTGCATTCATCCAAATCAACTCCCATAGGCTATTTAACAAATCTAAGGCCCATGGGTACAATCTTTAAATCAAGGCATCGTTTCAAATACATGTTGTCTACCTGTAAACTTTTGACTAAACCTAACTTTTTGCCAAAGTCATAAATGAGGTATTTCAAAGTCTTATTTTCCTCTTTGGCACTAGTGGAATTAGTCTCAGTCTTGGATTTATAGTTGCAATTGTCGAAATCAAAGTTACATTTAATAAACGAGTCTAAGCCTTGCCATTTATAATTCCCTTTTACTTCATTGCAAGCGTTACGTGCCTGAGGGTTAACAGTACCTGTGAGTGCAGACTGTCCTGCCACTAAATATGTCTTTTTGGGTACCATCCGCTTCGGCTTGGCTCTGGAAATATTGTACTCGTCCTCCAATCCAGGGTCATCCCTCCATCCAGAACCAGCATGGTGATGAAGACTAGCAACTCCAATGGATCCATAAGAGGGTCCAGTATTCTGTATACCGCCATTGTGTTGTCCGTTAGATAGGGAATTCGAACCTTTACTTCCGCTTAATATACGCGTTGATGTCACCTCCTGTATTCCTTCATTTTTCCTCTCTGGCTGGCTGATAAGTTCAATCAGTCTTGTCAACTCTCCTTTAATTATTGCCATCTCGGACTGCATTTTTTGGATCTCGTCCCTCCTCCCGGGCGAGAAAATGGATGGAAGTTCATCTAATGAATCCATCACCCCAGTGCAATAACAGATAAAAAATCCAACCAGTCAGCGATAATAACAAAAATGAAATAAATACAAAAATACACTGAATGGGGTGTCCGGATCCAAGACATATAAAATATTCTTTGATGGCAACCTTAAATTGCTTAGGATGTGTGAGGGTCCTGATTTCAAGAGGGAGTTTATTCCAGGCAATCGAAGGATGGTGGCTATACATGTTACATCTGGATTTGGTCTTGGGTTTACAGATATGTAGTAGGTCTTGGGTAGAGCTCCAAAGAGGTCTAGTAGGAGAATAGTGAGAGATGAGGGAGGATAGAACTGGACAGAAGGAGGGCTGGAATAGGATAGAGTGGATGATCTGGAGCTGAGAGAGGAGAAGCAGGTGGGGTAGCCTGAGCCAGTTTAAGCTTTTTAGAGAAAGACAGTGATGGGATTTGTAAGGTTGTTAGGTGACAAATCTAGCTACCTTGTTATAAGTAGACTTCAGTTTTGACAGTAGAGAGGACTTGAGATTTGTGAGAATTTGGGAGCTATACATTAGACTTGGTAGGAGGTAAGTGTGAGGGAGAATAATCCTGGCATCAGTGGTCAGAAAATTCTTGTTTCTGTACAGGAGCCATAATTTCTGATGGGTTTTTCTGATGAAGTTATTTACATGTAGATCAAATTTAAGTTGATCATCAATGGTGACGCCGAGAAGTTTTGTGCTGGATTCCACTTCAGTGGTGGTGTTGTTAAGTGACAGTTTGGAGAAGGAGGGTTTAATATGCTTAACATTTTTAGGGAGAAAGAGTAACAGTTTAGTTTTTTTAGGGTTGAGGATGACCAGGTTATTGGCGATCCAGGTTTCAACTGCATTAAAGGATGTTTGGATAGCAGATAAGAGCTCAGAGTGAGAGTTGGCAATGGTGATGACTGTAGAGTCATCAGCATATTGAACTAAGGAAGACTGAGGATAGGAAGTATGGAGTAGATTTGTAAAGATATTGAAAAGTAGTGGCCCTAGAATAGATCCCTGGGGAGCACCCATTCTGACTGGGAGAGGAAGGGGTTGAGTGCCATCTCACTGATTGCACTCTGTCAGTGAGTAATGAAGAACCATTAAACAGCATCAGAGGAGAAGTTAAGGTTAGACAGTTTTTTCCAGCAGAAGAGATTGAGAGCCAATGTTGAAAGCCTTTGAGAGGTCCAGGAATAGGCACGAGATAAGTTTGTGGTTATCTCTGGCTAGAGAAATTGTGCTAAGGAAGGACAATAGGGCTGTGGTAGTGCTATGTTAAGGTCTGAAACCATGCTGAGAGGGTGTGAGGAGATTTTCCTGTATAAGATATTGCATTACTTGTTTGTGAACACATTTCCATTATTTACATTATTTTACATTACATTATTTAGATGAAATGACACAACAGACCCAGTGCATTATGGGTCTGGTTAAAGACACAACAATATATGTCATGGTCACAGTAAACACATGCAAAAAACTGCACACATTTTTATCATCATAGGTCTAATATACCTTCCTTAATTAATTCATTCATTATTTAATTAATTAATGTGAAAGTGGGTCAGCTTGTATTTTTGTGTCTGTCCAAACTAATTTATTACACATATTTTATGACTGTTGCTAGGAGGACATATTTTTAAGTGAATCTTTAGTTTGTAGCAGCAGTTCTAGATGAAGAGACAATTTGTTATTGTTTTTGAATATGCTGTAGAACCATATCTAGGGAACTGCATCTCAGAAAGTTAGAAGCTAGCAGTTGAAAGCTCATCTGCGATTTTTGCTGGAGCATAAAATAGTGTCAGTATCAGAATCGGCTATCACATCATATTTTATCCTCATGATACTTCCATCACAACCAGCTCCCTAGCAAGGTACAAAAACAACAGCTGCATTAAATGTTCTCTTCTGTAATTTATCATCCACATCGTTTTTGTGCTTTTGTCACATTTAGAAAACACTGTGCATTATTATAACCTTCATCAATGTGAAAGTTCCCCAACAACTGTCCACTTTTATCTACTTAATTAAAGTTTGTTCTGTTTACAAAGAACATAGATATTGTACAAGTTACCCTGGACAAAGAAAACATAAATGGATTTTAGTTCTTTTGTTTTAATTTCTTTCTCAGTGAGGGTGTGGTATTGACAGGGAACATTCTACTAGCCTGTAATATCTTCTGTATCACAATTTAAATATCAAGATATAAGGCATAAAGCAGACATACACCAGAATAAATATCTGCACTTTTTGCTAAGCACCAACTAACCAATGTTCAGTATCACATGATACAGGTTGTTGTTATGTCTTTCGGCTTTTCCCAGTTAGGGGTCGCCACAGCAGAACTCCGGTCCACTAATGATTGGCAGTAGATTTTTACGTGCCGAGTTGCCAACTCTGACGCACAACCTTCAACGAAGGTACGCTCATTCACGCATGTCTCCACACAGAAGACGCTCTAGCTGAGAATCGAACAGGACAGCATCTTACTGTGAGGCGACAACGCTACCGCAGCACCACCACCGCAGTTATCACATGATACAGGTAACCATGAAAATAAGGCTTATATTTAAATAGCTGGTACTATTGTCACTATTACAGCACTTCTTTTACAAATAAATAACTTATTTATAATTTACACATTCAGCCTGCATGATCAGTAACTATATTAATGTGTCACATATGTTTACAACCTTTTCAAACAGAATTAATACTGATAACCCAAAATATTTTAAGATATACTACATTATCCACTTTAATTGAGATGGTCTATATACCCTTATGTTTTTCTAACAATGCTGTAATATCATGTAACATAAAATTCTTTAGGTAAAACAGTCACAGTTCTACAGTCTCAGAGATTTCTGCATATGGCAAAAAATTACTAGAATGTATACTAATCTCTATATGAATTAACTTGCAAATCTTTCCTTGCTTTGAGCAGTCACTAGGACAGGGTCCACTATCATATTGTTCTGACCATTTTATCTCAATCTGTTTTATAATGTTACCTTCATGTACCTGTTGGGTAGTGAGATAGGGACGTGCCCTTCAATAGTGGAAGTAGCATGAGCAATAACTGCTTTTTTTTTATATAGCCTTTTGTCATGTCTTTGTACAATGCATGATCTAGGTTAATTAGAAAGAGATAAGTTACCCAATATTAGCGAAATCTGAATTTAAAGCCATTTTTTAAAAGAACAAAATTTTAAGAAAGACTTTTAACAAGATTCCAAGCTTAGTATTTTCATTACATGTTTGTACAGGCGGTTTTTATACTTTAACAAGCGGATGTTTAAAGTAAATTTAAACCGCATTTAGTGGGCTGGTAAGTTTAAAGGCACTGCACTGTAAAGTTTTATATTGGGAGATGACGCTAGAGGGGCAGACAAGCCTACTAATCTGAACACCAATCAAAATAAAGGTCTGGCAGCCCCAACAGAATTGGTTCCATAATGACACGCCCTCCCAGAGCAGTATAAATAAGGGTGCAGAAACAACTAATTCTTCAGGTTTACTGGAACTACGCTTTGGTTGGTACAATAAAGAACCCCAGATTAGAAGAGAGGGGTCTACATGACTTTCTTTCCTGATTCTTTTCTATTGAGATTAATTTGTCTACTGAGATTTTTCTGTTGTACCTTTTACTGAGGCTTTCCCAGGTCTTAGTCTACTGAGATTTTACTGAGGTTAAACTGGTTGACTGAGGTCTTGCTTGGTTTAAACTCTGCAACTGGGTTTCAACTCTTTGGCTGAGATTATACTGTTCAAATCAAAAGGTCTAGCCAAAAGGACGGTTTAGAATTTACTGGCCCAAGGGTTCTGCGTCTACTGGGTCCATCCAGAGCTACTTTTCAGGTGTACGACCAAGCCACACTTACTTCAAAAGTCTAGAAATGGATATTTTTGTGGTGTGGATCATTTTGAAACTGTTTCATTTTTTTGGGGGGAGGTATAAAATAAATAATGATAAAACAAAGGCTCTAGAGCAGTGGTTCTCAAACTTTTTCGATTCTTGGCTCCCTTGTTGAATCCAGGTTTTCCCAAGACACCCCCCCCCCCCATCAAAATCTAACAAGTATACTTTGCGAAATAATAATTATTTTTTTTTTAATTAAAAGGGTTAGGTTAGCATTGTCGTCTCACAGCAAGAGGTTCTCCGGTTCAATTCTCGGCTGGGATGCCTTCTGTGTGGAGTCTGCATGTCCTCCCCGTGGATGCATGGGTTTTCTCTGGATGCTCCGGTTTCCTCCCACATCCCAAAGACATTCTGTAGGTGGATTGGACACTCTAAATTGGCCCTAGGCATGAGTGCGTGCATGTGTGTGCCTTCTGTGGAAGGTTGGGCGCCGGGCTGGCAACTCAACACCGTAAAACTCCACTGCCAATCATGAGCAGACAGGTGATCCACTGTGGCGACCCCTAACCGGGAAAAGCTGAAAGAAGAAGAAGACTGTTGTTGGCCTTTATTTTGTTTGAGGAGTCTTTATTTGCAGTGTTTTTTTAAATGTTCAGTTTCCATATATTTTGTCTTTCCTTCCGAACAGACACATTTTTAGTTCTGGGGTTATAGTATATATCTGAATGTCGCTGTTTCTCCATTTTCTGTACTATAACATATTATTGCTTGACAGAGGCAACAAAAGTGATACTGGAAGCTTCAGCTTAAGACTTCTATCCATGAAAAATGAGACAGTAGAAAACTATTTCCTGCAATGGAGTGCCATGGAGTTGAAAGAATAATAAATAAATAGTCCACTAAAGATTTACAAGATAGCTTTTTGAAGATATTGTTAAATGGAGGTAGTGAGGACTGTATGAAGTATGATGAAACTCTCTCCCCCGGATTTATTAATCTTCCATAGAGGACTAGCTTAGTCCTGCATGGAAGCAACCGTTCAGGAGCAGGATGGCAGCGCACCATGCATATTAATGATGAGCACTGCCCGAGCTCCTAGGTTTACAAAGAGTGTGTAAGAGTGCAGGGGGCATGTCTGAGAGAAGAGCCCTCGGAATAAACATGCCCCCGCAATGTAGAACAGCAGAAAGGGGTAAGAAATGAGTGAGAACGATAATAGGTGTCCGCATATCCCCACCAACAGTCCCCCATGTGTACAACAGCAACAGTACATATAAATAAAATGAAGAAACCCTTTTATTTTTTTTTAAAACTCCCATTAAAGCTAACCGTAGATGTGTGGATGTGCCCATCGCTTAGTTAGGGTTAATGTAGCTTAAGTGGCTGAAGAGGATAACAAGGAAGATATATGCAAATGAAGCAGCATAGCAATAGTGTAGTGGGCAGAGCATTCGCCTCATGAGCAGGCATTTCCGGTTCAAGTCCCACTGCAGTACATTCCATTTTACATGGCAAAGCACGTTATGAACAATATTTTTGTTGCATAACCCACTACACAACATATATTTATGAACTGGAGTACTGCAGTAAATGCACATGTGAGGTGTCAGTATTATAATGAATAAGGCACTAGTAAGCAGGTCTAAGGACAAATAAGCAGTAGTAAGCATATTTAAGCACTAGTAAGTGGGCTTAAACCTGTTTGCACGGTGGTAAGCAATGCCTACACTGGCTAAGCAATTCTAAAGCTAACTCTCTGTAAGCAGATGTAACCGCAGGTTAGCAGTGCTTACTGTCACGCAAACCCATGCAAACACGCTTACAAATGCTCAAAAGTGCCTTAATCACTCTGTATCCAACAGCCCTTGTTCTGCCCAACAACAAAATAAACAGCCATGCAGGTCTCGAACCCAGGACCCTATATACCATATTACCAGTAGTTATCCACCAAGCCATCACAGAAGTACAGAAGAATGAGGTAGTAGTAAGCATGCCCTCATCATAGTATAACCAAACTGAACCTGCGATAGGCATCAGTATACAGTCATATGTGCCATAACCCACTACATAACATAAATATGTGAACTGGAGTACAGCAGTAAGCCCAGAAGTGAGGTGTAATTGTAATTAGAGTGTTGAAGTCCCTAATAAAACACAAGGACCCAACAGAGTGTATGTACACATCAATCAGGGATACCAGGCATACATATAAGGTGTAATGAATAATAACACAATGCCCAAAAGGCATTATAATGAAGGTCTAATGTAAGCAATGCTAAGCATTGCACAGGCCAGCTTAGGAGGTGTGAGCAATGTGTAGACCAGCTAACTATTTGTGCCAAGTGGTATACCCTTTTAAACAATGCCAACCTTAGGTAAGCAGGTTTGCCCATAGTGTAGCCTTTTCAAAACTGGTCAATCATGGAAAAGTGCGGGAAATCAGCTCTACTTAAACCCAAGAGGCAGGAATACATCTCATAACTGGTTATAGCTTCCCCTTGCAGGCACTATGGCAGTAAGGGGAGAAGGAGTGCGCTTCTGGGCACAGCGCTGGTGCATCCAGGAGTCCAAGGTCATGGCAGGACTCCTAGTTAAAGAGCATGCACAGAAACTGCTGCAGGGCCAGTACCAGGGCTCCCAATATAAGGCAGAGGCCTGGGACTGTCTCGCCCACCACCTCACCAGTGCCATTGGCATACCCCGAACTGGTGAGCAGGTCAGGCACCACTATGCTGACCTGAAGCAACAGAAGGAGGACCTCTTGGAGGAGTGGCTCCAACAGGCTACAGCATCAGGGGTTGTTCCAGATGTGTAAAAATATCACCCTAGTATGTGTGTAATCAGTGCCAGCTCAGGTATATCATGGATAGGTATGGCTAAATATTCCTCTTCTGTCCCCCACAGCTGCAACGGAGTGGGCCGTGAACCAGGAGGCCCACATCTGCCGCCTGGCGTGGTTGCAGTGTGAGGCAGGTCAGTAATACTCATGCTTTTAAAAGTCATAGGAAATAAAATTAAAAGTAGTAGTAAATTGCTGGTATAAAACCTGTATTGTTCAAGGCAAGTATTGCATACACTAGAGAATATGGCGGAAAATCTCATATTGTTTGTATGGTAATAAAAGTGTAATATCCTGACATAACAGATCTAACTACTGGACTGCATGTGTATATTCTGGTATCATATGGTAATGTAGATTTGCAATCCTGTAATAGTACTGTAGTATTAAGCATTGTTACCCACACCATGCACCATAAATTGAATGTGTAGGAATGCCTGTAAATGACAGGTGTAATCCCCAGAGGCCATTTAGTACAACTGAGAGACACATAGACAGTAAACAAGGAAAATGCAGACAACAAAAAACGAATAGCACATGCAACTGAGATGTGAACTGTTTATTTAGCACACACAGCCACAGTTCGAATCCTGCCAGTGGTAGTAGTTTGCATACAGAATCATATCCCACAACTGTACAGATATGTCCAGAATGTCTATTAAAGTGGCCCAAATCTATTGCCTATCAACCTGTCCCCCTGGGAAATCAGTGGGATGATCCCAGACGTATAGACAGCAAACAGGAAATACAACTGATTGACACACATCTATTACAACAAACCTGGCACACTAGCAACTACCCAATACCTCATGTGACTAAGAAGCCATGCATGTCCCATTTACACCCCAACTTGTTAAGCTGTGGTCAGAGTGTGTACAGTAACAGAGTGAGATGTATGTGCATAATAGTAATGTGGAACCTGGTACTGTGTGTGGGAACATTCAGGTAATGTTAATAAACATTCCTTCCACAGGTCTGTCAGATACCAACACTGTGCCCAGAAATACAAGAATGATATGCAGTTACTCTGAATAATGAGGTATTACACATCACTGTCACCCACACTGTTCTACAACATATAACTGTCTAGGAATTCTGTATAAGAGTGTTGTTATACAAGGTCAGAATGCATAAGCACAGGGGATTAAGACAGAAAGCAGATTGGAGATATACAGCAATATCAATATAGCAGACACTACTGTGATGGACAGTGTTTAATTTGTAGCAGACACAGCCATGATCTGAATCCTGGAATGGAATTAGACTGCATACAGATTCATACCCCACAACTGTACACATGAGGCCAGAATGTCCAGTATATGTGCCCATATCTGCTGCTTGTCCCAGGGGGACAGGGTCCCCCTGGTAAGTCTGTGGGATGATCCCAGATGTGTAGCCAGCAAACAGGGAATACAAGTGATTGTCAATCACCATGAGAACACACCTGTCACTGTAGCAACCGCCAAAACTGTTAGGAGAGTAATATTTCAAGTATGTCCTATCTACACTCCCATGTTGTCAAGATGTGACCAGAGTGTGTACAGTAACAGAGTGAGATGTATGTGCATAATACTAATGTGGAATCTGGAACTTTGTGTGGCAACAGGTAGTGCCAACATACATTGCTCCCACAGGTACGTTGGATAAGAACACTGTGCTGAGAAATACAGACCAATATAACCTGTACTGGTACTGTCCACCCTGGTATTGTAGGGGATTGTGAGTGTTACCGTTTCTCTGAATAATAAAGTATCACTGGTCACTGTCACCCACACTGTGCTACATAATATAGCTGCGTAGAAAAGCATGTATATGTGTGTGTCAGGTCACTAAAGGTGGAAAAGGGCAATATTCTAGATATGTCCAGGCAGACCAGCATGTGGTCAACACATGGCAAGAGTCTGTGCAGAAAGAGTTGGCTAGCATAGTACAAAACATCAACCTGGAATCCGGGAGTATGTGTACAAACAGTTAGTCAGTGTTAACAAACATTCTCTCCACAGGTATACCAGGTAAGAGGTGTATACTGCAGGTAAAAAAAATTCATGTGTAATGATGACAGCAGCCATATCACTGACCAAAATAAGGCTATAGGGTAGTGTAGTAAGACTTGTAAGCTACAGATAACAGCACTGACTAGGAAAGTAATGTGGACTACAGGAACATACTGCTTGTTAATTGATATCTGTCTCTCCCCCCCCACCTTATCTCCAACAATAATCAACATACCCACCCCAACTGGTATGTACTGACTCCGATAATGTCCAGTTGTTTGATAAATATTTTAATGGTTCCCATGCATGTGCCATATTGAATTATTCCAACATTGTTGGCATGATGCCATCAACATACCTGCATGCTGCTCTTATTACCACAGTGGTCCTATATATACATGTGCTTTGTCTGCTGTGAAACTGTTCCATATCTGGTGTCTGAGTCAATTGGGAATATCTATGCATGCTGTTATACCTAACCCTGGAATGTGTTGACTATTACTAACCCATATATGATGATGAAATCTAAACACTATAGCATGCTTGGGAAGGCCGGTCCCAGTGGTTCCACCTGCCCCACCTCAGCTGGCCAAGGCACCGGGCACCAGCATGTCTGGGGCCCAATCCAGGACCTCCCTGTCCATTGGTACTGCACCACCTTTGGGTGAAACTGCCTCAGGGGATGGGGCTTGCACCTCCTGGGAGTGGGCATGGACAGGCAACTGTCACCTGTCGTCAGGTTGGGGTCGTGGTGCATAGAGCGATCAACGAGCAGTTTGGTGATCTTCTACGCCAGCTCAAGGGCTGCATGTCATGATTAGAGAGTCAGCTTGGCTCTGCGGCTCAGCCCCCAGCACAGCCACCTTCTGGGCTGTGAAGGTTCAGTGGTAACTGCCCATGGGTGGGGACCTCAGTCCCACTGTTACCACTAGGGAGCTTGTGGGCTTCCAATATCCCAACACCCCTCCCCATCAAGGTGTTTACCCCCCACATGTGTTATATACTGCCCCTGTATGCGTCTTGTGTGTCTTGTCTGTTAACCTACCTAACCTACCTCCCCAAATATACCTACTACCCCTCCCCAACATCCCACTCTCACCTGAAAAAAAAGGGCAATCTGTTCCCACAAAAAAAATCTCGCCCCATACATAGCTGTTCATTTTGCACACGTGTCCTCTGGACACATGTAATACAGTCTAATTGGCATCACAACTTATTATTGTTGTCCTCACCCCTCTCCCAGGGGTTTGAGTGTCCAAATCTACCTCCAAATTCAGTATATATGCACAGCTGTTGCTGTAGAAGAAATGGGCAGCTATGGACCTTCCCTACACCCTTCCTGCAAATCCCTAGCTATTTTCCCTACTGTCTTTCCGTCTTTGTGCCCCTTTTTCACCACTTTCCTATCAACCCTTTTTTTCTTTTCTTTTAAAGAAATTAGTGCGGGGTAAGTGGGAGTAAGTACTTTTAAGCAGCAGTAAGCGGGTCTAAGCCTGTTTGCGTGGGGGTAACCACTGCCTCCACAGATTAAGCAATTGAGAAGCTGAGTATAAGAAACTGTAACCGGAAGTTAGCAGTGCGTACCTCCATGCAAACCCACTTACAACTGCTTTAAAGTGCCTTAATCACTCTGTATCCAATGGCCAGTGTTCTGCCCTGCAACAAAATAAACAGCCTCTACAAGTCTTGAACCCAGGACCCTGCACGCCATAGACAAAGTGTTTACCACTAAGCCATGCCAGATATACATAAATCTTAAGTTTTCAGAAACATATCATCCAGCCCAGGCATGCAACAGTACAGAGAATGCATACCAACATTTAGATGTATGTGTGTGTGTCAATATATTAATATCTAAACAGATACAACATATCTATATATATATATATATATATATATATATATATATATATATATATATATATATATATATGTATTTAGAAATATATCAATATATATGAACATATATACATGCAAATGCCTACATTGACACATATATTATGTAAACACCTATATGTCTACATATACACAGCAAGTTACATATATGTATGCAGATATGTATCTCTGTAGGTATATACGGACATAGTTTCATATATATGTAAACAGATATATATATATATATATTTTTAGGCATATATGGCCATACATCTGTAGATAGCAATGGTAGATTAACAGAAACATGTATGTCCACATGCACCGTTAATGGGGTTGAGAGGCCCCAAACAATATACGTCTTGTACAAATAGGTATACCCCCCCACAGCCAAACACGTTTGCCCTGCAATACACTACCAAGTGTTGCAGATCCCATAACCAGGAGCTGACATGTCATGGGCACAAGTTGTTAACAGTACTACATCCCACCTGTATGATGTCAGGCTGGTATTGGTAACATATAGGTTCATAGGCAGGTACTAGGCTATCGGCCCTGGGGCCTATACAAGCCCAGCCAAAAAGGTACCCTGGCTTTTGCCACCCAAGAAAATTATTTTCCTGTGCCACTGTGGAGCAGAGCTACAGAGGTGATTCCCCAGGGTGAATTTCTTATTTCCCATCCAATCATCAAGATTTTTCTTGAAGAGTGCTAATGAGGAGCTTTGTTTGATATAGATAGGTAGTTTGTTCCAGAGTATGGGAAGTCTCTGGGACAGGAATCTATTCCTCCAGCATGTTCTGTTTATTGTGGTGACAAGGTTTAGGTCCCTAGAGCGTGTAGCTCAGAGAGATTGGGATTTCTTTAAGTGGAGCATGTCTAACAGCTCTGGGTTTGACATAGCTTTGTATGTTAGGCAGAGATCACCTCTGAGTAGGCGATATGCGACGGAGTAAAGCTGGAGTTTTTGAGACGGTTCATGAGGGCATCTGTTTGAGGCCAGTAATCCTCTTTGTGAGGTATTTTTGCAGCCTTTCCAGTTGTTGTAGATGTCCTGTGAGGTACATAGCAAAAGGGGCATTGTTCTCTATAATGGGACTAATGAGTGATGAGTAGAGGAGAACAATGACCTCTTTTTTTCTGGATAAGAAACCTTTTGTGATGAGGTGTGCCACATAGAAGGATTTCCTGACTACTGTGGCAATGTGATTATCAAATGAGAGACTACTGTCCACCTGTGTCCCAAGGTCTCTTATCACACTTTCGGTGTTAAGTATACTATCACCTATGTTGTAGTTCATGGGTACAGAGTTTTTACCAAAGGGAATGACAATGCACTTTTTGGCATTGAGCTTGAGGCCATGGCTTTGACACCAGACGTCTGTCTCAGTGAGGCCCTTTTGTAGGATGTCCACATCGTTAGCAGTTTCGAATATGGCTCCTAGTTTGCAGTCATCTGCAAACTTCATTAGCCAAAGACCTTCTGTGTTAACCTGTACTTCAGAGAAATAGATACCAAACAGGAGAGGACCCAGGACTGAACCCTGTGGTACTCCACTTGTAACTGGTCTGAAGTCGGATTTGGAGTCTGCTACTTTCACAGTGTGGGTTCTGTCAGTGAGCCAGTTGGCAACCCATCTTGTGACATAGGGATTTATACCTAGTTTAGTGAGTTTATCTATAGTTCTAGAGTGGGGGATGGTGTTGAAAGCCTTGGCAAGATCTAGGTAGGCTGTGTGAACCGCCTTACCCTTGTCTACGGTTTTGGTGACTGCTTCAAAGAAGTCTATCAGGTTTAAAAGACATGATCTGCCTTTTACAAACCCGAACTGGGTGGGGTCCAGAGTTTGGAGATTACCAATGTCTTTGTTTATAAGTTCCATGATGATATGTTCTATGGCCTTGCAGACCAGGCTCGTCAGGCTATTGGGGTGGTAGTTCCCGGGGTCCATGGTGGCTCCCCCCTTGTGGAGTGGGATAACCGTCGCTGTGCGCCATTCAACAAGCACAAAGCCTGAGGTGAGGCTATGATTGAACATGGTACTTAGGTGGGTGCCAGTTCATTCTGTAGTTCATGTAGAACACAGCCTGGGATGTTGTCTGGTCCCATGGATGCTGTGTTCTTGGCTTTGAAGAGTGTGGTTTTTACCTGTGCAGCCTTGATTACAGGAACTTTGCATTCTTCCGGTATAGAGATGGGCTCTTTAGGGGGTGAGAGGGGGGTAAAGTTATCACTGAATCTATCTGCCAGGATGTTGGCAATATCAGTTGGTTCTGTATATTTAGTGCCATTGTGCTGTAGCTCAGAGCAGATCTGAGTGCTGCCATTGAGATTCTTGACAGCTATAGAATGCTTTGTGGTTGTCTTTAGAATCAGTGGTGATTTTGTTTTTGTAACTAGCTTTGGAGGATTTTATCAGGGATCGCAGCTTCTTACTGAGGCTGACCAGGGAGCTCCTCCACTCATGGGATTTTACTCTCTTTTGCAACAGTTTTTTCTTTCTGTTGTACAGTTTGTTTATAGCAGGGGACCACCAAATTGGCTTCCTTTTTTTGGAGGAAAGCGTCTTGGTTCTGTTTGGGATAGCACGAACCATGCACTCATGTAAATGCTTATAAAGTGCAATTGTGTAGGATTCAGTAGTTGTAACTGTATTGTCCATCTGCATGGGTGTCATGAAATTCACCACTTCTGTCTTAAGAAGCATGAAGTTGGCTTTGGAGAAATTTTTTACCATGGTTTCCTTAATGGGGGGGGGGCAGAATGTGGATATCTAGGGTAATTAGCTTATGGTCGGATCGGACCAATGAGGCGTTGACTTCAGGTGTGGAACACTGGTCACTCATGTTGGTAATGACTAGATCTAGGATATTGTTGCCCCTGGTGGGGTTGATCCAGGGCATTGGAGTTTATGAATTCCAGAAAGCGTTGAGCGAAGGAGTTGGTACAGGAGTAGTTTTCCCAGTTAATAGTGGGGTAGTTGAAATCGTCCATTATTATGATATTTGGTTGAACCCTAATATTTTCCAGTACATCAAGAAAAGAGGAGTGGGAATTCTGGGGCATGGTGGGTGATCTGTAGCAAGCTAAAATTTGGATTGCAGTTTTGCCCAGAGTTAGTTGCACTTGGATAACCTCAGCTGCATTATGCTGAGCAACTAGCCTGGAGGTGTGGATATTCTTAATAAATATGGACACACCTCCACCTTTGGTGTTCCGGTCCAGGTTACATGGCCGAAAAGTGTGGTATGAGTTATAGCCTGGTAGTGCAGGGGTGCTCTCTGGAGCCTTGAACCAGGTCTCAGTCACTGCACAGATATCGATGTTCTCCATTTTAAAGAGTGCCTCGAGTGAGTGCATTTTGAGATTTAGACTTCTAGCATTGAGTAGCATCACCCTCAGTTTTTGCTTGCCTGTTCCTGTTACGGTGGTGAATTTGTCATTTGAACCTTGCCTAAAAAGGCACTATAGGGGCGGCAAGAACCTTAGCCAGTATCCAGAATCCCAGGGGTGACAGGTGCAGGCCATCTCTGGCAAAGCATCGTGGTCTGTTGACCATGTCATCCCAGGCAGACAGATACTGGATCCCTTTAGAATGACACCAGAAGCTTAGCCAATTGTTGAAGTCAATCTTTTTGTCCTTGTACTGCTGCATCATTCTGGGTGATGGCAGAATGCTACTCAGGGCTAGGGTCATACCTGCCTAGGCTACAAGATTGGAGAGCTCTTCCATGTCTCTTTTCATGTAGTCCAGGGAGGTACGTCTCAGGTCGTTCACACCAACATGGACAATGACAGAGTCATATTTCTACTTGTTGTGGAGTGACCTGAGTGCGTGGGTTATGTGGCGCATATCATGCAGTACAGTCTGGCTCCCATAGGAAATATAAAATGTGGAAGCTATCAACATTCCCAAGATACATATACACAGACACATATATGCAGATACAGATATACACACACACACACACATATATATATATATATATATATATATTTATATATATATATATATATATATATATATACATATATATAGATATACATGTGACTACACATACACATGCAGAGATATGTACAGTAAGATACTTATGTAGTAGGCACACGCAATATTGTACACCCACTATGCCTACAGTCACCCTAACAACAGGACACGGGATGAGCCACCCATACAAATGACATTCGTTGCCTGCAGCATATACCCACAGAGAGGTCATAGGATAAAACACCACACACAGGTTTGCAGAAATGGAATACCTTTATTTGTGTACTATTACAGATTTATATGCCATGTCATACAGCTGTTCAGACACTGACATCCATATCAACTGAGTAATGCAACTGTGAAACAGTTATACTAATACAGTAGTCTGGAAAGGTCCACAACTGTTGCTGTCCTGGCCAAGCCCTTCAAATCGTCCAATAGTAAAGACAGACTGGGCCACAGGATACCACACAATCAACAGTAAGTGATGCAGGTGTATAGTCCAGCAGCCTCTATCTACACTCTGTACACAATCACTAGGTGGTAAAGACTTCAGCTGACCAAATGGAATGTAACTGTTACATAACAAGGCATAACTGACACCATCACAGGCACACTGGCAAACAGAACAGTCTGTATGGCAGGAGGCAGTAGGCCTGCAGTAACCCACTTTATGTATGTAATGTCAACATAGGTGACATGTATGGTACTGTACATCCAGATACTTAAGGCAGCTCACCCTTGATACCCCCACATTTTGTAACAGCCTAGGTTATGTATGGTGCATCCCCCTCCTATACTCAATAATACAGAGCCATATACCACTGTTACATACATTGGCCTCTGGAGTGCATATGGGCACACATGTATTGTGTAGGTGAAGCCCACACATATATGGCCCCAGCCCCACTGTATGTGTTGGGGATACAACAGCAGTGGACTGCTGGCAGGCATGGCAGCATGGTATACGTATATGTGCATATGTATCTCTTTCTGTATAGGTGTAGATATATAATGCTCTATATATGTATATATCTGGGTGCTTATATGCATATCTATGTACATATATACACCCATCTATATATGTTGATATGTACATGTGTAATTAGCTATATAGATATCTGGATAATCATATGTACATATATATTCACCATATGTCCTGAACATGGGGTGTAGTCCTACCTCAGCCCCTATAGCCCCAACTTCGTAGTGCAAGGGGATGTCAGGCATGTATAGCAGGTATATTAGCAGACTATTGCTACTGTAATAGGGATTGTCTTCACAGACATGGTGTGTGTGGGAGGTCACATCTGCTTTTCACATGTGCGCCATTGGCTACTGACAGACATCCTAAGGACATCATAGTACAGTACTGCTGCAAGCATGTAATGCTCCTGTGGACTACAGCAGAGATATTGGCCAATAGATGTGGACATTCTGACACACTCTGTACAGTCCAGAGGTATACACAGAACCCCTTGGTGCAGAACATGTGGACCAAGCCTGACAATATGGATGTTAACAGCCATGTAGATGGATATAACACATAACGACTGGCATACATTTCCCCCATAGGTTATGCATTCACACACCCCTGTCTGTCCTGACACATAATAACTGCTGGTACAGAGGTGCCATGGCCACATACTACCCACTAGATATTGACATACATCTGTACAGCATCCCACCTCTCTGACATACATGATTGTTAAGGGAAACCTGGCAACAGTACATCTGGCAAGTATCTGGACATAACATCTCACTGGGTAAGTACACTAAGCTGCTAGGCATGTAACAAAGCACTGTGCAGGCTACAGGTAGACTGTCTCAATACTAGCCTGCATCTCCTATGGGGGAATGCACATGTACCTGCATATATAGCAGGCTCTACAGGCATGTCACAGCACAGGGTAAGGTACACCTGTGTGAAAGTGCATAACCACAACTAATGTGAACACAGCCACAGCCACGTATGGTAAGACAGCATATTACAGTATATGGACTATCTGTTCAACACCATCCTCATATGTGCCACTCGCACACTAACACTATATTACACACGCACTCAGGTCACTCCAAAGCAAGTACAAGTATGATTCAGTCATTGTCCATGCGGGTGTGAATGACCTGAGATGTACCTCCCTGGACTACATGAAAAGAGACATTGAGGAGCTCTCCGATTATGTAGCCCAGACTGGTATGACCCTGACCCTGAGCAGCATCCTGCCTTCACCAAGAATGATGCCTCAGTACAAAGACAAAATGATCAGTTTTAACAATTGGCTTAATCACTGGTGTCATTCTAGGGGATCAATGTCTGTCAGCCTGGGATGACATGCTGGACAAGCCACGTTGCTTACAAGGGATGGCTTGCACCTGTCACCACTGGGCTTCGGATACTGGCCAAGGCTCTTGCCACCCCATAGTGCCTTTTTAGGCAATGCTCAAAGGACAAATCAACCTCCATAAAAACAAAAATGGAAAAAATTAAGGGTAATGCTGCTCAGCCAGAAGTCTAAATCTCAAGATGCAGGCACTCAAAGCACTTCTCAGTATGGAGAACATCGATGTCTGTGCAGTAACTGAAACCTGGTTTAAGGCTCCTGAGAGCACTCCAGCTACCAGGCTATACCTCATATCATGCGTTTGCCTCAAGTTCCAGGCCGAACCACAAAGGAGGAGGAGTGTCCATTTTCATAAAGGACACCTACACCTCTCGATTGGTGGCTACCCATGAAGCATCAGAAACCATACAAGTTTTACTCACCATAGGCAAAACTGCCATACAACTGGTCGCATGTTATAGAACACCCTCCCAATCCCAGGAATCCCATCAAGCATTCCTGAAAACACTGGAGGATATGAATGTCACACCAAACACCATCATATTGGGTGACTTCAACTACCCCAACATAGACTGGGCCCACTATTCTAGCCCTAACACCCTAGCCCAAAGATTCCTGGAATTCATTAACTCAAATACTATGGAGCAACTGGTCACTTCTCCTACGAGGAGAGATAATATACTTGACCTGATTATCACAAAAATGGGGTCCAAATCCTCCGCACCGGATATAAACCCCTCACTAGTAAGATCTGATCATAAACTGATCACGTTGGATGTACATATCCCACCCCCACCCCCAGAACAAAAGACTACAATGAAAAACTTTTCAAAAGCTGACTTTGCGCTCCTTAAGTCAGAAATGATATCCTTTAAGCCTACTGGGTTAATGGAAACCACATCCCAAAATGCTGAATCCTTCACAAAAGCCTTCTACGGACATCTCCAAGAATGCATGGATCAAGCAATCCCAACTAAAACCAAGACCCTCTCCACCAAGGGAAAACGCCCGGTTTGGTGGACCCCGGCTATAAACAAACTGTACAACAAAAGAAGGAAGCTACTGCAGGACAAAGCCAAATCCCACAAAGGAAATGCTTCCCTGATCAGCACAAGTAAAAAACTACGTTCTCTCATAAAAACATCTAAAGCAAACTTTGAGAAAAAGATTGCCAAGGATACCAAAGACAATCACAAGGCCTTCTTCAATTATGGCAGAACCTTGGGAGGAAATTCTCAGATATGCTCTGAGTTAGTACAAAACGACAAAAAATTCACTGACCCTACCGACATTGCCAATATTCTGGCAGATAGGTTCAGTGCAAATTTCTCCCCTCCCTCACCCCCTAAAGATGAAGTAATTATCCCTGCTGAATGTAACCTACCTGTCATCACAGACATACAGGTGAAATCAGCACACAACAAGGCAAAACACACAGCATATATGGTACCCGATGGTATCCTCGGTTGCGTGTTACGTGAACTTCAAGATGAACTAAACCGCCCTAAGAACGCTATTCAATCTTAGCCTCACTACAGGATATGTACCTGAACACTGGCGCACAGCAACAGTGGTCCCACTCCACAAAGGGGAAATTCTACTGACCCTGGTAACTACCGCCCCATAAGTTTGACCAGCCTGGTCTGCAAGGCTATGGAAAGAATCATCATGGAACTCATAAATGGCGACATTGGGGATCTGCAGACCCTTGATCCCACCCAGTTCGGTTTTGTAAAAGGCAGATCCTGCCTCTTAAACCTGGTTGACTTCTTGAGACAGTCACTAGTGCCATCGACGAGGGCAAGGCTGTCCACACTGCCTACTTGGACTTGGCTAAAGCCTTTGACACGATACCACACTCTGGCATCATAGACAAGCTCAGCAGCCTAAATGTAAATCCATATGTCACAAGATGGGTAGCAAACTGGCTAAAAAACAGAACCCATAAGGTCAAAATTGCTGGAGCCATGTCAGACTCAAAACCAGTCACGAGTGGTGTCCCACAGGGCTCAGTCTTGGGACCACTCTTATTCGGCATTTACTTTTCAGATGTGAAAGCAAATATGGGAGGATTATGGCTGGCAAAGTTTGCAGATGACTGCAAACTGGGTGCCATAGTTGATTCACCTGCTGACACACACATCCTACAGAAAGGTCTCACTGAAATGGACAACTGGTGCCGGAATCATGGCCTCAAACTTAACGCCAAAAAATGTATAGTCATCCCCTTTGGGAAAAACAAAGTACCCACAAATTATCACATAGACAATAACCCACTGAATACGGAAGAAGTAATCAGAGACCTGGGGACTCAAGTCGATAGTGACCTCTCCTTTGACAACCATGTTGCCAAAGTGGTCAGAAAGACATTCTACCTTGCCCATCTCATCATGAAGGGATTCTCATCCAGATCAAAGGAGGTCATTGTACCTCTATATTCCTCCCTTGTCAGGCCCATGATTGAATATAATGCTCCATTTGGGATGTATCTCACCCGGCACATGCAACAACTGGAAAGACCCCAGAAGT
Organism: Protopterus annectens; assembly: GCF_019279795.1. Lineage (NCBI taxonomy): Eukaryota > Metazoa > Chordata > Ceratodontiformes > Protopteridae > Protopterus > Protopterus annectens. The sequence continues at coordinate 542,597,279 of NC_056744.1, forward strand.
ACCTCACCAAGAGGATCATAGGTCTCAAACATGAGCCTTATCCAGCTAGATTAAAGAAACTCCAGCTCTATTCAGTAGCATACCGCCTGCTCAGAGGTGATTTGTGCCTAACATATAGGGCCATGTCCAACCAAGAACTGATGGACATGCTCCATCTCAAAAAATCCAAATCCACCAGAACCACGCGAGCTAAAGATTTCAACCTCTGCACAAATATGAATAGGACATGCTGGAGGGATAAATTCATAACACAGAGGTTACCCATACTCTGGAACAAAATCCCAGTTCATGTGAGACAGAGCCCTTCATTGGCACTGTTCAAGAAAAATCTCGATGCATGGATGGGAGATCGCAAGTTTACCCCGGGAGTCACCTCAGTGTCACTACTAGACAGAGGTATAGTTTACTAAATAATGGGGTCCCACATGTATCACTACTAGAGAGGCGAAACTATATAATACGGGGTGGCGTAAGCCACATCACTGTTGGCTAGGCTTATAAATGCCCCCGGGCAGATAGCCTAGTACACTACTATGAAACTATGAAACTATATATATTGGGCCGCTACACAGTGTGGTCTGATGCCTGTCTGTGGTATTGGACATGTGTGTGCATGGCCCTACAAACGTGTAAGCCAATACGGTAACATACAGTGGAGCAGTATGTAACATCAGATAGGACGGACCTAGGACAATGACATCTACCACAGTCTGTACACAGGCCAAGGTACATATTATCAACACACACACTGTTGACATTCACCATAAGTACACAGACCTCAGTAATATACAAACAACCACAGAATGTCCAGGTTTTGTCATCAAATATAACCCCTACTGTACATAATATGTGTAGCAGTCTGATATCTCACTGGCTTGTTATCAGATATGATGACACTAATTATGGTGTACAGCACATATGCACCTCTTAATGCACGACATATGTACAATTGACTGAGTTGTGGCTGGAAGCACATACACAGGGCCAATATTGACATGTTGCTATGATAACCTCATACATTTACTGTTGTAACAGGGTTTGCTGCAACATATGCCCTATGAGGGATATGAAGTCAGTAACTGTCACGGCTTTCACCATCTACAGACTGCAATCCTCACACTACCTTCTGCAGTCCACAGGTAGATGCTCTGTGGGTAACACATGAAACCAAATGCACAACACACTGCCCAGTCTGCAGATGATCCTACAGATGGGGATTCCTCATAAACATACAACTGACATGGCAGGTATTGAGACATGTAGGACAGTCATATCCACACACACACTGTTAAACCAACATTACTCCAAATGCAGTATAGCAGCACTTACAGTCTGTAGTCAGGTCAGGCACACCCCCCGCTTGTGTGTTGCCCTGTTTCCACAGTGTATGTTGTTAGAGGTAAATCCTAAATCCATCTGAGATGCTGTTTGCCAAACAACATATCTAGTTCCTGCTTACAGTGAATGAAAAGGGCCAACACCAACATGATATTCCTAGATATTGGAGTGTGTTTCCATGCAAATGGCTACGGGAATATTACCACAGCTGTTCCACATGCAATCAGCTAAGGGAGGGCTGCAATTCATGCAGAGGCCATGAGCTGATCATGGAGCATCACTTAAAATACACATGCAGCTGCCTAAGCAAAGCAGGTGTAGGTCTCCACATCCACCAGACAGGGAGTGAGAGAGGCAGACAGAGGCAAAGACAAGTCAGGGAGGGGTGGGAGAGTAAAACTTAAGCATGTTCATGTCACACACCTACCAGCACAGGGTATCAAACCTCTGACAACTATGTAGTACTCTCACAGTTCTATGCAGTTATTGGATGCGCCACTTAGGTTACCTGTTGGGGAGCCTTCAGAACATATATGTGATGGTGAGTGACATCTGCAACAGGGATATGGTAGCTATACGGTAGGTGACATACATGTGCTTGTCCGCATGAACAGGTGCCAGCGTCAACACAGCCACACTTTCACAGGGACGCACACACACTGACACACTTAGCAGGGCCAGGATTACAACTCATCACTGATGAGATTGCCACAACACATTACTGTGCAGGTATCACATGACCCACATGGGTCATACAAAGGTTATATGGGCAAAGGGTATGGGGAGGTGCCCGATATCAGACAGCATGCTTCAGTATGCCAATGAGGGTTGTAGTGAGTGTGGATGTGATCATATGCATCATACAACAAACACACAAACAAACAGGGTGCCAGTACTGACATGCATGGGTGCATTTCTGCATGGGTGTGTGGTGGCTGACTGTGCCAGACGGCTATACAAGGCTAGGTGATGGGTATACCTTGGCATCAGGCCACATGACAATAGTCTGCATTGTGGCTCAGGGCTGTAGTTTCTGCATTTTCCCACACAGGTGGGTATTGTATCCCCCATCGCTTGCCATGTATGTGTTCCTTAGTCCATGATATGGACGGTGTCTGGGATGTGCACACTTCCCACATGCATGTACAGTGACATGTGGAACTGTACCTAGGGTTTCTGGCCCATGTCGTGTACACATATTATCATCAGATGTGCCAGTCTTGGCCACCTGTGGCAGGAACTGGTAATGGACAGCAGGTTTATCCTGCACCTACATTGATAGCATGCTAACGGCATTCCCTGGTGTCAGTGGCATCTGTCCATACAGGGCATGTTTTCAGGTATGGTATGTCCTTTGTGGGTCACATGTGATGGCACCACTGGTGTTGCAGGTGTCCATTGGGGAACATGGGGAAGATGCACTGTCTGTATGTACATGCCTATTGGACAGATGGACAGGGTGCCATGCCCTCTGTAGCCCACTGCATTCACTCCATAGTTACTATCAGTGGCCAATATGCAGTGTACTACCCACATATTGGCTGTTGCCTAGGCATGTGTGTGTGTTTATGACACATGGGTTGAGAGTGTGCTCTGGGTAATACTGGGGTTGGTAACTGTGATTGTCTGGCCTTGATGTCACATGTATGGGTATTGATTTGCACCCCAGCCTCTCAGCTATTTCGCATCTGTTATCCCTGTATGGTGGACATTGTGATATACACTAGGGCCACCATATAAGAAATTTGCAAAACCCGCTCCACATTGGGCCCATGTGTCACACACTCACACACACACCTCCATACAGGATACGAGTTACAAACACACACACACATGCACACACACAAACACACACACACACCTGTCATGTCTGGGAGTAGAATCCCTACCTAACTAGTTTATTACACTACAGTACTACGCAGTTATAGTATGCACCATGGAGATTACTGGAGTACTCCTTCCCCAAAGGTGTATATTACATTGGATGGCATCAGCAAGATTGCCAAAGTAGGACATTTGAATTGTAGTGAGTGTGACTAGCCTAAAATGCATTGTACACAGACAGTGACACACACACAAAACATCCACAACCGACATGGGTGGATATAGAACCCCTAACAGAGGTCTATGTCACACTACAGCACGGAGCTGTTATAGGACGCACCATGGAGATTATTGGAGTACTCCTTCCCCAAAGGTGTATTTCACAATGAATGACTCAGCAGGATTGCCAGACTAGGGCATTTGAAATGTAATGAGTGTAACTAGCCTAAAATGCATTGCTCCCTACACAGACATTGAAACACACACAAAACATCCACAACCGACATGTGTGGGTATAGAACCCCTAATAGAGGTCCATATCACACTACAGCATGGAGTTGTTACAGGACCCACCACAGGGATTACTGGAGAACCCCTTCTCCAAAGGTGTATTTCACAATGAATGACATCAGCAGGATTGCCAAAGTAGGGTATTTGAAATGTATTGTGTGTGACTGGCCTATAATGCATTGTTCCCTACACAGACATTGAAACACACACAAAACATCCACAACCGACATGTGTGGGTATAGAACCCCTAATAGAGGTCCATATCACACTACAGCATGGAGTTGTTACAGGATCCACCACAGGGATTACTGGAGAACCCCTTCTCCAAAGGTGTATTTCACAATGAATGACATCAGCAGGATTGCCAAAGTAGGGTATTTGAAATGTATTGTGTGTGACTGGCCTATAATGCATTGTTCCCTACACAGACATTGAAACACACACAAAACATCCAGAACTGTCCTGGGTGGGAATAGAACCCTACCAGAGTTCTAAATCACACTCCAGCAGTACACAGTTATGGCACATGCGACGGAGATTACTGGGCTACCACCTTCCCAGAGGTGTATTTCTAGGTGGATGACATCAGCAGCCTTGCCAAAGTTGAGCATTTCAATTGTAGGGGATGTGACTACCCTGAAAAGTATTGCTCTCTACACAGACAGAGACACACACAAACACTTGCCATGTCTGGGGTTAGAACACCTACCTAACTACTTTATCATACTACAGCAGTACGCAGTTACAGGACATACTACGGAGATTACTGTGCTACAATCTTCCCAGAGGTGTATTTCTAGGTGGATGACATCAGCAGCCTTGCCAAAGTTGAGCATTTCAATTGTAGGGAGTGTGACTACCCTAAAAAGCATTGCTCTCTACACAGACAGATACACACAAACAGTTGCCAAGGCTGGGGTTAGAACACCTACTTAACTAGCTTATCACACTACAGCAGTACGCAGTTATGGGATGCACCACAGACATTACTGGGGTACAGCCTTCCCAGAGGTGTATTTCTAACTGGATGACATCAGCAGCCTTACCTAAGTAGAGTATTTAAATTGTAGGGGGTGTGACTACCCTAAAAAGCATTGCTTTTTACACAGACAGACACACACATGCAATCACACAGTTACCAAGGCTGGGGTTAGAACTCCTCCCGAACTAGTTTTTCACACTACAGCAGTACGCAGTTACGGGACATGCCATGGCGATTACTGGGCTAAAGCTCTCCCAAAGGTGTATTTCACAGTGGATGACCTCAGCGTGCTTGTTATAGTGGGTCTATGGGGAGTGCAGTGTGTGTGCATGGGCCATAACCCATTCATCTAGGGGTTGACACGTCACATTGGGGCACAACCTGGGTGATAATTCACAGGTATGTGTATACAGCTGCTAGATGACTACTTCCTTGTACAGTCATGTTGCACAGCTAGCATGTGCACCACATACTCTGTAATGCTGACAGATACCAGTGGCTAGTAACTGCAGTGAGTGACATCTGACCCTCATGTGGTTGTGGCCCTTTGGCTGTGTGCTGGGTGGGACAGGCCTGGATGGCTCTTTGTCACAGTCACCCTCTTCCACACATCTATGTATGTCTACCTTTGGCTTATTATAGTGTGTTGTCCTTAGATATATGTCTGTATTCCTGTCCACTGTGTGTGCAAAGCATGTGTGTTGCATACTGAGGAGTGTCTGCACTAACATCTGCGACTGCCAGTTATGTCTGGTCCACTGGTGTTTGCAGACAGGGCCTTCATGTGTTTAAGTGTGTGAGCGTGCCCAGTATGACCTTTCAGTGTGTTGTTGACTGACATTGCCTTCATTTTGAGCATGCCCAGTATGGCTGACTGTACTGAATGTGTGCATCGAGTCCAGGTAGTTTGTACTGCAGTGCTGACCTTTGTGTTGTACACCAAATGGTAGCATGCTGTCTCTGTAGGCTATCCGTCAATCATTTGGCATTGACTGTTACTACATTTCTGCACAGCGCGGGGGGGGGCACACCTGACTTTTTCTGCATTTCTACACAGGATTGGGGTGCACACGTGACTGTTACTATACTTCTACGTAAGCTGGGGGGCACACACACCTTACTATTTCTACATTTCTACACAGGATGGGCACCCCTGACTGTTACTATATTTCTATATAGGATGGGGGGCCCACCTGACTATTTCTACATTTCTACACAGGATTGGGGGGCACACCTGACTGTTACTACATTTCTACGTATGATGGGGGGGCACACCTGACTATTTCTACATTTCTACACAGGATTGGGGGGGCACACCTGACAGGATTGGGGGGGCACACCTGACTGTTATTAAATGTCTACTTAGGATGGGGGGGCACACCTGACACTTGTACACATTTACTAGGACTGTACTGGAATGTCGGGCACTCCATTTCATTCTGTAGTCTTACCTATCATGTTGACTAGAGGGACACCAGTATACTGTAGAGCTTAGCTTTTAATTGCCTACATATTAGTTTCTCACTTCCTACCCTTCAGAACTGACATCCCACTGCCTGACCTGCTGTAGTCTGTCTGTGTAGGCCTGGGGGCCTGGGGGGGTGGTTACCCATAGGCCTCATTCAGAGGCCATTGCACAGCCTTTGTTTGTGTTTGTCTACACCTGTCCTGCTGGCTGTGACTGTTACTGCGTATGTGAACCCCACTAACTGGCATGTGTGAGTCACTTACCTTGTGAGT
>NC_056744.1:542608672-542721172 GCF_019279795.1 Protopterus annectens
GTATAAGGAGATGAGCTGCATGGCAAAGAGAGAGGTGGCGAAGGCTAAGGATAAGGCATATGAAGAGTTGTATGAAAGGTTGGACACTAAGGAGGGAGAAAAGGACCTATACCGATTGGCTAGACAGAGGGACCAAGCTAGGAAAGATGCGCAGCAGGTAAAGGTGATAAAGGATAATGAGGGAAACATACAAGCGAGGAGAGTGTGTTGAGGAGATGGAAAGAGTACTTTGAGGGGTTGATGAATGAAGAGAATGAGAGGGAGAGAAGGTTGGATGATGTGCAGATAGTGAATCATGAAGGACAATGGATTAGCAAGGAGGAAGTAAGGATAGCTATGAAGAGGATGAAGAATGGAAAGGCTGTTGGTCCAGATGACATACCTGTGGAAGCATGGAGGTGTTTAGGTGAAATGGCAGTGAAGTTTTTAACCAGATTGTTTAATGAAATCTTGGAAAGTGAGAGGAGGCCTGAGGAATGGAGAAGAAGTGTTTTGGTACCGATTTTTAAGAATAAGGGTGATGTGCAGAGCTGTAGTAACTACAGAGGGATTAAACTGATCAGTCATAGCATGAAGTTATGGGAAAGAGTAGTGGAAGCTAGGTTAAGAAGGGACGTGATGATTAGTGATTAGCAGTATGGTTTCATGCCGGGAAAGAGCACTACAGATGCGATGTTTGCTCTTAAAGTGTTGATGGAGAAGTACAGAGAAGGTCAGAAGGAGTTGCATTGTGTTTTTGTAGACTTAGAGAAAGCATATGACAGGGTGCCTAGAGAGGAGTTGTGGTATTGTATGAGGAAGTCGGGAGTGTCAGAGAAGTATGTAAGAGTGGTACAGGATATGTACGAGGGTAGTGTGACAGCGGTGAGGTCTGCGGTGGGAGTGACAGATGTATTTAAGGTGGAGGTGGGATTACATCAAGGATCAGCTCTGAGCCCTTTCTTATTTGCAATGGTGATGGACAGGTTGACAGATGAGATCAGACAGGAGTCCCTGTGCACTATGATGTTTGCAGATGACATTGTCGTCTGTAGTGAGAGTAGGGAACAGGAGGAGGAGACCCTAGAGAGATGGAGATATGCTCTAGAGAGAAGAGGAATGAAGGTCAGGAGGACTAAGACAGAATATATGCGTGTGAATGAGAGGGAGGATAGAGGAATGGTGAGGATGCAAGGAGTAGAGGTGGCGAAGGTGGATGAGTTTAAATACTTGGGATCAATAGTTCAGAGTAATGGTGAGTGTGGAAGAGAGGTGAAGAAGAAAGTACAGGCAGGATGGAGTGGGTGGAGAAGAGTGTCAGGAGTGATTTGTGACAGACGAGTACCAGTAAGAGTGAAAGGGAAGGTCTACAAGAGGGTAGTGAGACCAGCTATGTTATATGGGTTGGAGACAGTGGCACTGACAACAAGGAAGGAGTTTGAGCTGGATGTGGCAGAGTTAAAGATGTTAAGATTTGCAGTGGGTGTGACGAGGGTAGACAGGATTAGGAATAAGTATATTAGAGGGTCAGCCTAGGTTGGAAGGTTTGGAGACAAAGCCAGAGAGGCAAGATTACGTTGGTTTGGACATGTGCTGAGGAGGGATGCTGAGTATATTGGGAAAAAGATGCTAAGGATGAAGCTACCAGGTAACAGAAAAAGAGAAAGGCCTAAGATGAGGTTTATGGATGTGGTGAGAGAGAAAATGCAGGTGGTTGGTGTGACAGAGCAAGATGCAAAGGACAGGAAGAAATGGAAACAGATGATCCGCTGTGGCGACCCCTAACGGGAACAGCCGAAAGAAGATGATGATTTCTGGTAGTCAATAAATACAGGGTCCACAACTATCAACATTGGAAGTTACTGAGACTCAGTAACTGTAAAACTGATTTTATCTTAGAGAGAAGGCTTTCAGTCTTGGGCAGGGATGGGAGACACTCACAGAATGTAAGCTGGGGCATTGCTTTATGCTACAGGGAATGAATGGGTCACATAAGGTGAGCTGCTTGACCCAAACGACAATGGTCAAAGTGGGAGATGAAATATAAAAAAGGATTTTCCTTCTTAAATTATAGTATGTGGGGTTTTTTAAAGCTTTTAAGATGGTAAGCAAGTGTGCAAGTTTATTTTCATAAAAAAATATAATAGAAAAATGGTTTAACCTGTTTGAACAAATTCATAGCATTAACCTTTGTCCTGCCCACATTTCAAAAGAAGAGGAAATGTAACGCCAAGGAGAGGTAGAGAATGGGCCATTGTGGGGGAAACAAGAGCTAGTGGGTTCCTATCGCATGATCAAAAACTGTAAACAGCGAACGCGTATTGAGTGAACCCGATTGGTCGAAACGTTGCGCATGTAACACGGAAATCGCTGTAGGGAATATTTTCCCTTTACTTCAATGCAGTGCGATCTCGGAGTAGGAATATTTAAGTAGCAGGGGTGTGGGGGGGGGGGTGCAGCTTTTAGGTAAGTATATTTTTTTTATTTTTATTTTTTTATTATATTTTCGAAATTTCAAACATCGCTCATATGGTGTCGATCATATGGTGTTCGATGTTTGAAATTTTCGAAAATATAATATAGACCCAAACTAGTGTATCTCTTTTAGATAACAATTTTAAATTCTGTGTCCCATAACTGCAAGTCCTGGAAGAACAAGACTGAATGTACAGAAGTGGGCACTTACACATACTAAGCCCACAACAGCAATGCCTTGAAGTATTCTCTTTTTTTTCCAAGCTATAATACTTTCAGTATATGAAAGTAGCTTCAACATTTGCTGGGCGCAGGCAGCTTGCCTGACAGTAAAACATATCCTTAAAGGATAATAACAGGTTGTAGTATTCACTGGAATCCTATAGTTTTGGTGTTAATTCCCATAATTCCAGGACTTGCAAATATGCATCTCAGAATTACAATAGACAGCCATGCTCTGAGGGGACTAAGGACATAAAACAGTGGATGATAGTTTAGTGCTACTTTTTTACATTCCTGCTTTAATGAAAAGAAACTGAAGTTATATTAACTTGCATTGTAAGTCATGTGTGATTTTGATCACCCGTACCATTTTCTATACCTCTTTTTATGTTTGTAAATTATTCAGCTCCTTTCTCTGCATTTTAGGTTTGGTGGAACAAGGACAATCCGGCTCTGTCTTAAACCCTGTAGCATTATGAGCATTTCAGCTGACAGCAACATAAGCCTTATTATCTGTATTGATTCTTTGACTTATAATGCCAGGAAAATCTTATCCATGTTATAAAGAAACTTAACTTTAATAGGCTTTGCTGTTTGTTAATAATCTAAGATGCATTATAAAAACATAAGACACATGCTTCCTTACAACTGCAATTTCTTATTTCTCCTGTAGTGGTCTAAGCAATACCTGAGCAAATGGCTGGCTCAGAGAAACAGAGAACTCTTGCATCTATAGCAATGATGCCAAGAAACCTATTACTTAAAAAAATTCTAAGTCACCTGTCTAATACACAAGACGAAGGCTAAAAAAAAATGTTGCTAGCGAGTTGGCAGACTTTAAAAATTCCCTGCAGATGATTTTAAAAGAAATATCGGGTGAACACATTGGTGTAACTAAGGAAATGATTTTTTGATCTTTGATACAGAATTGGAATTCCCTAGACATAGTAAGGCCTTGCTGAATTTAATTCTGGTGTCTGCCAAAAAAGCAATTAAAAGAAAATGGAAATCCAAGTCTAAATCAACTATACTAGAAGCAGTGAATATAGTAACAAGAGATAAAAGACCTAGAAGTGGGATCTTAGAAAAGGGTAGGAGCAAATTACATAGAAAAAATGGGACTTGTGGGAACAATACATGCAGAATAAAGTTTTGGAGAAGGAATGAGGTTTAAGGGAAGGCAGGAATCAAATGAGCTTTTTGATGTTTGACTGACAATGAATGGATAGATTATAAGTGATATATAATGTTTGCAATTGCAAATATAGCAATATTGTTTGTTTTCATTTATATAAATGTATGATTGTCTGTCATAAGTGATATTTTAATAACAATGTTTCTTGTTTTAAAATAAAAAAAAATGTTAGTTAACCACACCTCAAGGTACCAGCTTTGTGACATGGAGAGATAATGCCCTTATTACAATACAGATCATCCATGTTTGGTTAGTAAGCCTGGTAGCTGGAGCAGCCAGTGGGAGAGTATGGCAATGAGTGGCAAACACCAGATCATTAACCCTCGGGAGAGGGATAGTACCTTCAATCTGCAGCATTTTCACCAGTAAGAGAGGGTCTGAGGCACACAAAGTAGCAGATATACACCCCACCGAGGAGATTTGGTGATGTGTTAATATGTAGTATTGTAGCCATATATGGACGCATGCATGATGATGTAGGGACTGCAGTTGTTGGAAAGAGGAAGTGAGCTACCATACAGGGATCTTTCAGAACAGAGGCAAAAATATCACTTCATCACTTACTGGAAGACTACCTCCTACCAATCAGTTCTCACTTCAGAATGAGGGGGTTGTAGGAGGCATAACTTTCAACCTCTTAGCACAAGAAATCTGAACAAAGCCATAATTAATGGGGGACAAAGACCCAAAAAATAGGGACACTTTTTAAATATTTCTCTTATAAACTTAAAAAGTTGATAAAATAACAGATTTTGCATTAACATTAATTTTCTGAAGGGTGTGAAGTCTGAAACGCAAATGTCTATCATTATTTTCTGACTTCAGTCCTCAGTGATTTGCCAGAAATCCAAACATTTTATTTGGAATAGACCAAAAATATGAGGCAAACATCTGGACATTTGGTGAACATCTTGATAGAGTAGGTGGAATATATTAATGATCAGATGGGGCTTGATGGTCATCAGGGATGAGGAGCAAAAGCTATCTAAAAGATACTTCCTGTGCTTTTACTGCAACCTAATCAAGTTAATATCCATGCATCTCACATATGGCTATATCAAGGATATGAAAATCATTTATGTTATCCTGCCATACTCCACTTGCATCCATTCCAGCACCCTGTATCTGTATTTTCCACCTAAGAGTCTCCAGCACTTTGAGAAATAAGATCACTGCACAGTATATTATGCTTTATGAATTGTTTTCTGCCATGATGTGCTCACCATATTATTTGTTCTCAGATGTTGTTTGATGTGTACTTTGAAATGCATAGTGTTATATTTTATGTGCTGTATGCAGTAATCTACAGTCTTTGCTATGCTATCTTCATAAATTGGTCTTTAGGGAGTGCCTCTTCAATGTCTGTGCTGAAAAGGGGCTTTACTCACTAGCATCTACTCAGTCCTCACCATAATTATATAAAATAAATGGCATAATTTCTGGACAAACTACCTATTTATACATTAAAAATGTTAGCAGTAGTACTTAATGAACCAATTTGTAAACTGTGCAATCTCATCATAAGAAAACAGAGCAAGACAGAAAGATGATGAAGGTACTCTCTTCAGCGTACGATCTACAGTTTAAGGACTGTTAGTCTCAACGTCATCCTAGAGATAGTTACAAGGAAGACTTAGTAAGCTGGACTAGTTCACATGCTCATTCCCTTGCAGAAGGATTGCAGCATGACTTTATGCAGAAGAGAAGGTACCAGTCCAACCTGATCCAGTACAAAGACTAGCCCACTGAATTGGACAAAGGAAACCCACTAGATGTGGTGTATCTTAACTTCACCAAGGCTTATGACGCTGTGCCACAAAATACGCTGTTCAGAAATTTAAAGTAAACAGAATGTTAACATACATGATAAGCTGAGCATGGATATTATACCAAAAGAATGACCAGAAGCAAATGATAGTAGTTTGGTAGGGTATTGTCCAGGAAAATGGATAAACAGTGAAGTGAAACACCAAAAGGTTTGGTGTTGGGACAGAAGCTTTGTGTCTTGTTTATGACAGAGATTATGCTGGTACTTCAGAAGAAGATTAGCTTGTTCACTGAAAATTATAAGATTTGTGAGGTTGTCATGGGTACCAACCTGTATGAACATGTGATGCTGCATGAAAGGAAAGTCTGTAGGAAGATAGCATTTAGTGAATTATATTTTTTATAAACAGGATCCAGGGGAAAAAAAATATGGTTGCTTAGAGGGTAGCCGTAGGAAGAACAGAGGAAAGCACAGATCTGTGGGTGATAATCAACTCTAGAAGGAATCATGCAGTGGAGTGTAAAAGGGTAATGGAAAAGACAAACAAGATACTTAGCGGCATAGCTAGGGGAGTGAACTAGAATAATGGTGAAGTTATATGTCCTTTGTTCATAATGCATGAAAGATCTCTAGTAGAGTGTTGTTCTTAGTTCCAGTAGCCATATAGTGAAAAGTAGATGAATCTCATACAAGAACCAGCACAGCATTCCAAAAAGAATAACAATGTATCAAAGAGACAGGAAGAAATATATATAGAGATTGACACATGCCAGTCTATGTTTAATCATCGAAGGTTCAGTTCATCGAACCTCTGATAATTGAACACTACCCATCGAATGTTCATTCATCGAATGTTCACTTCAGCGAATGTGTGAGACAGGGAAAGTAACTAGTTGGCCAACATTCCTCTGTCAGACACACTGCACTATTTCAAACCCATCAAGGTGGGGGGGATGTGCCCTCCCCACACCCCCCACACTCCCCCTAACTATATATACCAACTCCAAGATCGCACTACAGTGGGGAAAAGGGCAAACTTGCTGATGTTGTGTCACTCGTTCCATGCCATTTTCCTCACTGTAGTGGATGGTTTTATCTCTGGTATAATAAGATAGTTCGCATGACAGGAGAACAGACGGAAGATAATGATACAAGTCTAGACCCCCCCCTGTGGTGAGCTGTGAAAACGAAGAGTAGCCAAGCGAATACTACCAGAGTCTTTGCATATTTATATTACCTTTTGTTAACCAGTTTAGGTACTGCAGGGCAAAGCCCATTCACAGAGCAGAACCAGGAAGTAAAACTTGATAGCAAGGCCTTGAAGCAGTAACCCAGATAACAAGAACACTGCTTCAATGAGCCCTGATAATATCTCAGAGTGCCTGAATATTGTGAAACTTAGCCTGTCGGGTCCACTAGAATCTCTGTTTAACAGTAGCTTCCAGACAGGTTTCATGTCAAATGAATGGAAGACTGCAGAGGTTATACCGCTTCACAAAAGGGGGACTTCCACGGACCTGGAGAACTATGGACCCATAAGTCTGCAAGGCTATGAAACGAATTATCATGGATCTGATAAACACCGACACAGGAAACCTACAGACACTAGACCCTACCCAGTTTCGTTCTGCCAAAGGTAAGTCATGACTACTTAAACTGGTGGAATTCTTCATGAAGGTCACTAAAGGTACGGACAAGGTCAAAACAGTGCATAATGCTTAACTGAATCTGACCAAAATGTTTGACCCTATACATCACTCAGGCATTGTAGATAAACTTACAAAATTAGGCATAAAGTCATGCGTCATCTGATCAATAAACAATTGAGACAGTGATAGGACACAAGAAGTTAAGATAGGCAAATTCACCTTCACAAAGAGGCCCGTCACTAGAAGTGTCCCACAAGGATTGTTGCTGGGTCTCTCTTTTTTGGTATCTACTTCTCTGAAGTTAAGGCAAACATAAGACCCTCTGGCTGACAAAGTCTGCAGATGACTGCAAACTAGGTGAAGTCATTGAATCCCCTAAAGACATAGATACCTTTCAAGAGGACCTGACACAAGCAAGTGATTGGTGTGAGGGCCATGGACTAAAACTCAATATGAAAAAAAAGCACAAGAGTACCCTTTGAAAGACTGACACCCCTTGATACAGTACCCCTAAAAGTATTCCCAGTGGTCAGGGATCTGGGAACGCATGTTAACAGTAACTAACCTTGGGCAACCATGTGTCTTCTGTGGTGAGAAAATCATTGTGCGTTGCACAACTTATAAGTAAGGGCATGGCATCCAGGTCCAGGGAGATTTTTGTTCCGCTGTACTCTGCTCTTATTAGATCAGTTATCAAGTACAACGCACCCTCCATCATGTACCTGATCAGGCACTTGACAACATAGAGGCTCCTCACAAAGAGAATACAGGAAGTAAACAAAAAGTTGCATGTTATCTACAACTGGCTGCTGCAAGGCAGTCCTTGCCTAGTCCACAAGGCATCCTATCATCCCACACTGAAGGATTCGTTGCATATCCACAAAACAAATAGCATCAGAAATACCCACTAAAACTTGTCTGCGACATAAACAGGAGATGATGGAAGGACATGTATGTGTCTCAAAGATTACTCCTTCTCTGGAAAAAGCTTCCTATCCATGTGAAGCAAAGTTCATCCCTAACCATATTCAACTGTAACTTGGATCAATGGATGGGATCACAAATTTACCCCTTGTTTGGTACCTATGTTCCTAATGTACTGGGGCAGCCTGTGAACGCGTGATGTAAACAAGCCTGTATTTTACCCATAAAATTCCATGGTGTGTTGACACATGACAGATGTCAGCAATATTTTGGTAAAGTTGGGGTAAGCTTGTCTAGGCTTAAAATGGCTATAGGGCCAACAGCCTAGTAACAACCTATGAAGCTGTGAACCTATAATAATATCAGCACCACACCATTTCCTTCTAAGCTGTTAGCCTCTGAGCTTTTAAAATATTATGAAGATCATCCTAGAAGGAATGAATCTGTTAGACTGAAAAACTACAGTGTTTTTTTTCACTACTGGAGATAGCAAATGATTCCTTACAACATCCATGTCCAGAACTAGCTTATGCATACATTGTTTATTTCTTTATTTACTCAATCACTCATTTGCATTTTGCCAACCATGCAAGGACTGAACACCAGAATCAGCTATGACTTGTTTTTTTAAGTAGTATGTCCTGGCTACATCAGACACTGCTAAAGAAATATATTCCACTAGATGGCGTAAGAGTAACAGCTGTGTTATTTATCAAATTAAAAGCATTTTGTCAGGGTTTAATATTTATAGTTTTATTGGTATTAGATGATAAGTTCTATAATATCAAGAAGTTAACTGCAGAGAAAAGTCATGATAAGAAATGCAAGCTTTCATCTAGAAGTTCGAGTTCCTGTTCTACCTTTTGTCCCTTTACTACCCCTGCCTCTTTCTCTTTCTTCCATGTTTATGGTAGACCTAATTCTTAAACAATATACAAGGTATGTGACTGATTCCCCCCAGTCTCAGAAAAACAGCAAACCCATTATATCCCGCCACTGGGTGATGAATTCTGACATATTACCTTTCCTACTCAGGAACAGAGTTATGGTTATGGAGCAAATAACAGCCTGAAGAAACAAATACAAACAAGAACACAGAATTTAGCAGTGTTACAGACTGTACTTAAGTTTTTAATGTTGAATTTACTTGTGCATGTTTCAGGTAACCTTGTTTGCAAAAAAAAGTAAGCTTCAGCAATTTGCCAGAATGGCTACAC
Source organism: Protopterus annectens (assembly GCF_019279795.1). Classification (NCBI taxonomy): domain Eukaryota; kingdom Metazoa; phylum Chordata; order Ceratodontiformes; family Protopteridae; genus Protopterus; species Protopterus annectens. The sequence continues at coordinate 542,618,102 of NC_056744.1, forward strand.
AAAGGAGGACATGGGTCTTGGGCAACACAGAAAGCTGTATGGGACAGTCTGAAAAGGGGGAGCTAATTATTAGTCAAAGCCTGCTTAAGATTCATTAAAGGCCTGTCCATCAACAAACATTTGTCAGAAAATTAAATTAGCTTTTTATTCCTAACAGAGTGAATACAGAAAATGAACATTCATGGAGAAGACTTCAACACACCCCACCCCATTCCACCATACAGTACATCCCAATCACACTAGTATATTCTAATTCACCATTCATCACAAAGCAATTTTCCCCTCCAGGAAATACCTGCCATCAAGGTCTGTAAGTAGCTGTGACAAATGTACTTTCAAAGACTTAGGCCTTGACCAAATATTATACTAATGAGCAAGAGCATACTAGTCTCAAGGTGCTAACAATATTAATTAATTAATTAATTAATTAATTAATTAATTAATTAATTAAATGATTGATTAATTGCTTATAGAAATTTTTTTAGCCAGGGTAAAGCACTGATCACCAATGACCATTCTCTGTCTCAGTCTGAGACATGTAATGCAAGAAGTAAAGTATATATAATCATACAATTGTTGAGAATAGACAGGCATTATATCCAGTAATGGACATAAACATACATATATGCAATTTCTGTAGAGTCATAGAGACAGGTGAGAGGGTTTATAAAACATTCAGTTTGCTTACTGTACAGAACTATAGTTTGAAGGACTTTAGTAATACATTAGTTTGACTGAAGTTTTATGTAGCGAGGGGTTAAAGCAGAGAAAATAGGGACGGTGTCAATAAGTGAAAGTTTATGGCTTAAATAGGTTAGCCAGGGGCTGTGGATGGATGGATGGATGGATGGATGGATGGATGGATGGATGGACGGATGGATTGTAAAATTTTCAGGGAGTGCATTTTCAGCAGTCTGGGGTTTTGAGTAAGAAGATGTGTCTGTAAATGAGGATGGTATAGATTCACAAATTTTGGGACCTAGAAGTAAGAAGCAGAGATTTGCGCATTGGAATTTGTTTTGCAAGGGCTGTAATGCTGGTGTAGAATGGTTAAGGTTTCAAAAGCTGTAGTTTTTGAAGTCTTATATTAGTTTAGAGGCTAGTAGAGAAAGTCTGATTTTGAGGTAGTTTAAATAGTTGTAATCCGAGAAGGAAATCTGTCCTTTGTTTGACATGAAGCCATTGCTTTTTGTAGTATTTTGCAACTGTGTTCTTCTTTTGGTAAGTGTGATTTTAATCTAAATATTTTACTGGTAAGTGTTTGATTGAGAGTGTTATTTCATTTCGAGGCATATTTTATAAAACAGAGGCCAAAATTTGTAGGGATAATAAAATACCCTTTCCTTTTGCAATTCTGGAGAGTTTTAAGAAGAAAGGGAAGATTTTAATAGCTCATAAAAGTACCAGGTTTATTTTCTTTCTTATGTTGTCTACGTGTAGGGAGAAGCTGAGAGAAGGATCTAACCAGGGTCCGAGGTATTTAAAGGAGATAGTGTTTTTATTAGTGGCATTAATGTGGTCAGTGACTTGCAGTGGCAGCTTTGCTTAGTTTTTGTTTTGTCCTGAGGAGCATGTTTTTCATTTTGAATGAATCAAGTATAAATTTGTTATTGATCCAATGAATTGGGTGGAGGAAGTCTGACTGAAGTTGTTTTTGTAACAGCTATGTGGGATTTACTTGAGTGTTATAGTATTTTCTCATCCTTTCATCCTTACTTTGCACGAGTGGGAGGTAAGGAAGATCCAGAGACAGTTTGTTGACAAACATGGAAAAACGGAATGGGGCAAGAATGGACCCTTGTGAAACACCTTGCTTCAGACTGGCTAGTGGAGAGAAAGAGGAAAGAATTTTAGCACAGACGTGTTAGACAGATAGTTTTATTTTTAAACAAGATAGAGCATCAGGGCATCAGGGCTAATGTTTATACAGAGCGGATGCTGTATACGTAGACCTCGATCTTCTAGATCGAATGCCTTTGTCAATAAAGATCGCACCTGTAAGTTGTCCTTTGTCTATCCGTAGTAGGATATCATCAATTACGGTCTGGATAGAGCTAGTGAGGCCCAATGGACAGACCAAAATCCATGATGTTTAGTATAGAACAGGTTATAATCTGATATATGTATTATTAATTGAGTGTGAATAATCTTTCCAATATTTTTGCCAGGTTGGGAAGGATAGAAATTGGAAATACTTATCTCTTGCAATTCTGTTCATTTTTAATAAAGAAAACTATATCCTTCATTGCATCTACAACTTCCTCTTTTTCCACAGTGAAATATAGCTGGCAAAGAGCTGTCAACAAGCTGCTTCTTCTTCTTGGCCAGGGTTTGATTCTATTATTTTTTATTTGCCTCTTGAGACTTTGAGCAAGTCACTTAACCAGACAGTGGTCCCAGGTCACTCCTCAAAAGGGGCATGTCCAGTGGATTTACCCAGTTAACAAACAAACAAATAAAATATTGAGTCCTTTCTTATAACAAGTGAACTAAGCTTCTGAACATAAACTGTACTACATAAACTTTAACCTTAGATGACTAAATTGCACATTTTCTAAAGCATTTAGTTACCACCAGTGGCTCTTTTCGAAAGATTGAACAAAATAGAATACAGGAATTTAATAGGGAATAAGACTAGACGGATTAACCAAAATTTAACAAAAGAGGAACGACAGGCATTAACAGAGTTAATGAGGAACCAAGAAGTAAGAATCTTGAAGCCCGATAAGGGGGGAGGGGTAGTTGCAATGGAACATTATGACTACACCACCAGAATGATGAAATATTTGAATGACAGTTCCTACTTTAGTGCAGCATCACTGAATGAGGTTAACATCTTTAATGCTAGATTAGACATGATTTTGGAAGAGCTCTTTCAGGAATATACCTTCAGTGAAGATGAGATGAGATACTTTAAGGTGAACAGTCCTGTAATCCCAGCCTTCTTTGGGATCTCCAAAATTCATAAATCATTAGGGGATCCACCGAAGAGACTCATAGTGGCAGGAGGTGGGATTAAAACAGAACCTTTAGCAAAAATGTTAGATTTCCATTTAAAAGGATTTTTTGAGGATAAAAAACATGTCTTGAAGGATTCTTGGCATTTATTATAGTGCATGGCAAAGAATGAGTTCAAGGAAGAAGCTATTTTCTTCATTATTGATATTAAGGACCTTTTTCTTTGTTCATAGGTTCTTAGGTTCATAGGTTGGTACTAGGCTATCTTGCCCTAGGGCCTATACTACCCTAGCCATAACAATTCCCTGGCTATTTCTTCCCACACTACTTCCCTGGACCCCTGTCTAGCAGGGCGACTGACGTAATCCCTGGGGTGAATTTCCTTTCTCCCATCCAATCATCAAGGTTCCTTTTGAAGAGGGCCAAAGAGACGCTCTGCTTGACATGTATGGGCAGTCTATTCTAGAGTCTTGGGAGTCTCTGGGTCAGGAACCTAACCCTCCAGCATGTTTTGTTTATTGTGATGACAAGATTTAGATCCCTGGAAAGTGTGGCTCCGAGGGATTGGGATCTCTTTAAATGTAGCATGTCCAACAGCTCTGGGTTTGACATGGCCTTGTATGTTAAGCAGAGATAGCCTCTGAGTAGACAATATGCGACAGAGTATAGCTGGAGTTTTTTAAGGTGGTCAGCATAGGGCATCTGCTTTAGGCCTGTGATTCTTTTAGTGAGATATTTCTGCGGCCTTTCCAGTTGTTGCAGATGTCTTGAGAGGTACATACCAAATGGGGCATTGTATTCTATAATGGGTCTAATGAGGGATGAGTACAGTGTGACAATGACCTCCTTTTTTCTGGATGAAAAGCCCTTAGTGATGAGGTGTACCACATAGAAGGATTTCCTGACTGTTGTGGCGATGTGGTTATTGAAGGTGAGACCACTGTCCACCTGTGTCCCTAAGTCTCTTATCACACTTTCGGTGTTTAGTGTACTGCCACCTATGTGATAATGCACGGGTACATGTTTTTTCCCAAAGGGGATAACTATACATGTCTTGGCATTGAGCTTGAGCCCATGGCTCTGGCACCAAGCACCTGTTTCTGTAAGACCCTTTTGTAGAGTATCCACATCATTTGGGGATTCAATAATGGCTCCCAGTTTGCAGTCATCTGCAAACTTTGTTAGCCAGAGTCCCTTAGTGTTGGCCTGTACTTCAGAGAAGTAGATGCCAAACAAGAGGAGTCCCAGGACTGACCCCTGAGGTACTTCACTTGTCACTTGCCTGGAGCTGGATTTGGAGTCAGCTACTTTTACAGTGTAGGTTCTGTCAGTAAGCCATCGAGTAATGTAGGAATTAATGCCCAGCTTAGTAAGTTTATCCATAATTCCAGAGTGGGGGATGGTGTCAAAGGCATTGGCAAGTTCCAGATAGGCTATGTGGACTGCCTTACCCTCGTCCACGGCTCTGGAGACTGATTCGAAGAAGTCAATAAGGTTCAGGAGACAAGATCAGCCCTTCACAAACCCAAACTGGGTGGGGTCCAGTGTTTTAAGGTCGCCAATGTCTTTGTTTATAAATTCCATGATAATACATTCCATGGCCTTGCAGATCAGGCTTGTCAGACTGATGGGGCGGTAGTTCTCGGGATCCAAGGTGGATCCCCTTGTCTGATGGGATAACTGTAGCTGTGCGCCACTCAGTGGGCACGAAGCCTGAGGTGAGGGTATGATTAAACATGACACTTAGGTGAGGTGCCAGTTCATTTTGTAGTTCATGTAGTACACAGCCCGGGATGTCATCTGGTCCCATGGATGCTGCATTCTTGCTTTGCAGAGTGCATTTTTTACCTGTGTGGCCGTTATTACCGGAATTTGGCAATCTTCCAGTACTGAGATGGGCCATTTAGGGGGTGACAGGGGGGTGAAGTTGGCACTGAATCGATCTGCCAGGATATTGGCAATATCCTTGGAATCAGTATATTTAATGCCATTCTGTTGTAGCTCAGAGCAGATCTGAGCATTGCCATTTAGATTTTTGACATAGTTATAGAATGCCTTGTGGTTTTGCTAACATCATTCTTTGGTATTGGGAAACCAAATTTGTGTTAAATTCAATGTTCAGGAAAAATATCTTTAGATATTATAGATTTTTGGACGATATTTTGATATTTTGGGAAGGGGGGCTTGATGAGGCAGAATGATTTTTTGAACTGTATCAATGCCACTGCTGATTTTTTGAGCTTTACCAGTAAAACTGAGAAAGAAGCAGTTAATTATCTGGACATCCACCTATACAAAAATAGCAGGGATGGATGTTATGAATCATGTATATATAGGAAGCCCACCCACTCGAATAGTTATCTGCACTGTGAGAGTGACCACCCCTTTTGGCAAAAAATAAATTTGGTAAAGGGTCAAATGATTAGAATATCAAAACTAACAACAGCTGACAATAGGTTTAAAGAACAAATGATAGTAAGAAAGGCAAACAAACTTAGTAAAAACACTGGAAAAAGCAACCTTGTAGCCGGAAAGCCAACTCTAACCCAAAATATTGTAATTCAAAGAGACTTCTTTAACGCACAGATTTTTATTGTTCTTCAAAAAAAGCGTTTTCGCCGTGGCTCCTGCCACAGCTTCATCAGAAGGAAAGACAATTACGAACAGCTAACCAAACTGTTAAATACTCGCATACAGGAAGTGATAAAAAAGTCAATATCCTGTCAACTTAATTAAAAATGTGTAAAATTCCGATTAAAATCAAAACCAATAATAAATGTAACAAAACATTTGTTCCTAAATAATAAATATATTCATAATATATATATAACATAATTCTATTAATTAAAAAAGTACTTGAAAAAACTTTTTTATGTTTTTAAAGTAATTCCACAACATTTATCTAAAATAACTCTTTAACTTCAGTATACAGGAAATATTGCAATTCTCATTTAGACCAACAGGTCTAAATGCATCTAAGTTCAACTGCCAAGTTAATTCAATGCATTCAAGCATAATTTCAAAAGGGCCACCCCTGATATTCTGAGGGACCTGGTCAATACCCATAAAGCCAAATGAGTGCCCTGGATTATTTTTTACATGTTTTGCTAAAGCATTTTCTAGTAGTGGTTTCTTTATAGCGTAAAGATGCTGGTAAACTCTTTCTTTTAGTTTGCGATTTGTTTTTCCTATGTAAAAGCTTGGGCAACAATTGCACAGGGCAATGTATACCACTGACTTAGAATCACAGGATAACTTTTGATTGATCTGATACCTTTTATTCCTAACAAAGAAAGAGTTGCCAACCAACATAGATTTACACATGTTACAATGACCACATTTAAATGAGCCATTAACTCTCATAGATCTGTGGGAATTTGACATGCATTGCAAAATTTCTTTTAAATTATTACTTCTTCTGTATATAACAAAAGGACGTTCACCTAACTTTTCAATGAGGTTAGCAGAATTTATTACTAACGGCCAATTTTTTAAAATTGTAGCCCAAATGTCAGTAGAATTCAAGTTATATTGAGTAATAAAACTCAAAGAAAAATTCCTACTTTGTTCGACACAGGTCTTGGAAACATTTTGATTTACTATTTCATTATAAGTGGACAATTGAACATCAGTCAACTGGTCAAGCAGAGGTTTATAAATGCCCTTTACCCGTTTAGAATCAACTTCCAAAATAACATCATTGAGAAGTGAAATAGGGTAACCACGATTCAAGAACAAATCCTTCAAAAACTGGCATTCAGTTCTAAAGTCACTTAATGTGCTGCACATCCTTCCTGCACGTACAAGTTGGCCCTTAACAATAGATTTTTTCTGTTTGGGTGGGTGACAACATCAAAATATGTGAAAAAAATTTCCACAATTTGTAAGGACTCTTGGTCCTTTCTTCGTGACGTCAACAGTATTAAGTTCAATCCTGAGTTGAACTTCTTAACTGTTGATGTCACAGACTTATATACATCCATTCCACACAATGAGGCAGTAGAATGGATTCAACTCTTGATGGAGAGTTTGAATGCACCACAAGGGGAGATTGATGTTGTCTCCGAACTTTTGAGTATAGTGTTGTCTTCCAATTTCTTTGTATTTGACCAGAAATTTTATTTACAAAAACGTGGAATAGCCATGGGCTCGCCCTGTGGGGCGAGCGTTGCTAATTTATTTGTAGCCTTTTGGGAAAAGCGTTTTATTCTATCCAATGAATCTATAATGCAAAACATAAAATACTACACCAGATTCTTGGATGATATATTTATTCTTTTCAAAGGGACTGAACATGATGCAAGGTTTTTTGTTGATTATATAAATAACACTACGGATTTTTTAAAATTCACCTTTAACTTCTCTACTAATGAAACAGAATATTTAGATGTGAGATTAGCCAAGGACTTTACAGAAGGTGTTTACTTTTCTAAGATTTTTAGAAAGCCCACTTATTGCAATTCCTTCCTGCACTACACTAGCTTACACCCACCCAAACAGAAAAAATCTATTGTTAAGGGCCAACTTGTACGTGCAGGAAGGATGTGCAGCACATTAAGTGACTTTAGAACTGAATGCCAGTTTTTGAAGGATTTGTTCTTGAATCGTGGTTACCCTATTTCACTTCTCAATGATGTTATTTTGGAAGTTGATTCTAAACGGGTAAAGGGCATTTATAAACCTCTGCTTGACCAGTTGACTGATGTTCAATTGTCCACTTATAATGAAATAGTAAATCAAAATGTTTCCAAGACCTGTGTCGAACAAAGTAGGAATTTTTCTTTGAGTTTTATTACTCAATATAACTTGAATTCTACTGACATTTGGGCTGCAATTTTAAAAATTGGCCGTTAGTAATAAATTCTGCTAACCTCATTGAAAAGTTAGGTGAACGTCCTTTTGTTATATACAGAAGAAGTAATAATTTAAAAGAAATTTTGCAATGCATGTCAAATTCCCACAGATCTATGAGAGTTAATGGCTCATTTAAATGTGGTCATTGTAACATGTGTAAATCTATGTTGGTTGGCAACTCTTTCTTTGTTAGGAATAAAAGGTATCAGATCAATCAAAAGTTATCCTGTGATTCTAAGTCAGTGGTATACATTGCCCTGTGCAATTGTTGCCCAAGCTTTTACATAGGAAAAACAAATCGCAAACTAAAAGAAAGAGTTTACCAGCATCTTTACGCTATAAAGAAACCACTACTAGAAAATGCTTTAGCAAAACATGTAAAAAATAATCCAGGGCACTCATTTGGCTTTATGGGTATTGACCAGGTCCTTCAGAATATCAGGGGTGGCCCTTTTGAAATTATGCTTGAATGCATTGAATTAACTTGGCAGTTGAACTTAGATGCATTTAGACCTGTTGGTCTAAATGAGAATTACAATATTTCCTGTATACTGAAGTTAAAGAGTTATTTTAGATAAATGTTGTGGAATTACTTTAAAAACATAAAAAAGTTTTTTCAAGTACTTTTTTAATTAATAGAATTATGTTATATATATATTATGAATATATTTATTATTTAGGAACAAATGTTTTGTTACATTTATTATTGGTTTTGATTTTAATCGGAATTTTACACATTTTTAATTAAGTTGACAGGATATTGACTTTTTTATCACTTCCTGTATGCGAGTATTTAACAGTTTGGTTAGCTGTTCGTAATTGTCTTTCCTTCTGATGAAGCTGTGGCAGGAGCCACGGCGAAAACGCTTTTTTTGAAGAACAATAAAAATCTGTGCGTTAAAGAAGTCTCTTTGAATTACAATATTTTGGGTTAGAGTTGGCTTTCCGGCTACAAGGTTGCTTTTTCCAGTGTTTTTACTAAATTTTTAAAGAACAAATGGTAGAGTTAAAGACTTCTTCTTTCGGCTTTTCCCGGTTAGGGGTCGCCACAGCGGATCATCTGTCTGCTCATGATTGGCAATGGAGTTTTATGGTGTCGAGTTGCCAGCCTGGCGCCCAACCTTCCACAGAAGGCACACACATGCACACACTCACACCTAGGGCCAATTTAGAGTGTCCAATCCACCTACTGCATGTCTCTGGGATGTGGGAGGAAACCAGAGCACCCGTAGGAAACCCACACGACCACAGGGAGGACATGCAGACTCCGCACAGAAGGCACCCCAGCCAAGAATCAAACCGGAGAACCTCTTGCTGTGAGGTGGCAATGATAACCACTGCACCACCGTAGAGTTAAAGACTATGCTGGGAATAAGGGGTTACTCAACTAGAGTCCTAGAAGGACAGGAGAGTTATGTAACAAGTAGGAGAGAAGATATTTATCCCCGATTATTGAAAAAAACCTGAGAGTTTGTTGAATGTTAAGAAGACAGAAGAGGTAACTACTTGCTGTGTGCTAACATATAATGAGGATAGTGTAGAGGTCCATAAAATGGTGGAAAAGAACTGGAATGGTGTTTTTGGGGCATATGGATTAACTGAAAAACTGGGTAATAAACCAAAAATAGTTTTCAGAAGAGGGCCCAACATTAAGAACTTATTTGAAAGGAAGAAGGACAAAGATAGGATTCCATTAGGTAATATGAGGAAATGCAATGGCTGCAGGGAATGTAGGTGCATCTATGAATGCAGGAATATAGTGATAGAGGGTCACAACAGAATAATTCCAGTGACAAGGAATTATAACTGTAATACAAAAGGAGTTGTCTATGGGGCCTTGTGCCAGTCATGCTGTGCATATTATATAGGAAAAACAGAAAGCAAGTTAAAAAAGCAAATTTACCATCACATTTATGCAATTAAGAGACAAGACAAAACAAATGCCTTATTTAGACACAGCATAAATTGTAAGGATTTTAAAAATTTCCTCTTCTGTGTATTGGAAAAGGTAGGTAGGCAGGAGGGGTGGGGGGGTAATTGGCCCTGTTTTATAGAATATAGGGAAACACACTGGCAGGTTTTGTTGAATGCCACAGTTTTTCCTGGTATCAATGACAAGATTTCTCTAAGGAGCTTGCTTTATTTAAAGGCAGATGATATTAGATAAAAATGGTTTAAGTGCTTGAACATTGAAGCAAGTAAGTTAGTATACCATATATATATTGTTATTTATAAATATATTTTCTTAACAGATGAAATGTATATTACACATATGTTTTTTATAGGAGAATCATTCATGCATTATACACAGCTGCATATTTTTAAAGAAAGAACATATTAATGTGTTTTTAACTTGAGAGTACACTTAACTAATTCATTTAAATTGATTGTAATTAAACAATTGAATTATGTATATAAAAAAGGGGGGAAATACTGCGGTAGTGGTGCCGCGGTAGCATTGTCGCCTCACAGTAAGATGTTGTCCTGTTCAATTCCCAGTTAGAGCATCTTCTGTGTGGAAACATGCGTGAATGGGCGTGCCTTCGTTGAAGGTTGTGCGTCAGGGCTGGTAACTCGGCACGTAAAAATTCACTGCCAATCTTTAGCGGACCGGAGTTCCGCTGTGGAGACCTCTAACCGGGAAAAGCTGAAAGACACAACAACATATAAAAAAGGGGGGAAGTGCGTTAGGTTTTGCATCTGATGAAGTTCCGTTTGTATTGAATGTGAATAAAGGGAATGAAAGCGCTTATAACCTTATCCTGCCTGGTGTCTGTTTCTTTTCAAGGAGACCGTATCCTGTGACATTTTTGTTGGATTATTTGCTTTTATGTGTTTTACTATTGTGATATATATATATATATATATATATATATATATATATATATATATATATATATATATATACATACATACATACACACACATATATATGTATATGTATATATATATATATATATATATAGATATATATATATATATATATATATACATATACATATATCGGTGTGTATGTATGTATATAGTACATGGAGCATCATTATTTTGGTCAAATATCAATTAACTATAGCGCAAGACTTAACCTTAACAACACAACTAACTAAGCTGTTAGCATCTCATCTGGAGCTATAGTAGCACTGAATTAGGGTGTTATCTAATTCATATCAGAGCATAAAAAGCATCAGCAGAACAAGAAAAGGGATAATTTCAACTCTGTTTCTGTGTGCCATCAACATTACACTCAGTAAAATGTATTTATTTGGGAACCAGCTGCTGCCCTTACACAAGGAATGCATAAAGGCATAAAGTGGCTCTCAACTAAATTACTGGCTTTCAAAGCTAAACACAACACTTTCTGTTTTTTTTTTAATTTCTCTGTGGCTATTAATACATGGAGCAGACAAATCTCCATGCACTACAAAAAATTATTATCAGATTGACGATCGTAATTGAAATTATGTGTTCCTGACATCATGCCAAGATTCACCTCTCTTGACATCCATGTCTCGAACATATAATAATCAGGTTACAATCAGTGATCCAATCATAATCCTATATATTACCTACAGAGTTTAATTTAAGAGTGTTTAACCCCTCTAAATAAAGGAACTGCATTTCATGGCGTCTAGGTAGGCTATACTGACAATGTTTACAGCAAGGATGCATGTAATTCTTTTTTACTGCTGGAGGAACAACTTTACCCTGTAAAACATTTTGAAACCTGTTACGGGGATTATAAAATGTGAATAATTATAACTATGTAATCGTGAACAACTAGGTTATTGCCTGATAGACACTCCCATCCATATTGCAGTAAAGCTTAAACTAAGTCCCACAGCATCAGCTTAGATGCTGCATCTCCTCACAGTTTGTTTAAACTGGCTAAGAGTCTTGTTTTTCCCTCTTCAAAACAAGCAATTGTGCCTGCTGGATCTAATCTATTTAGCAGCAGTAACTTAATTGACTGACTTATTGATTAATTAATTAACTAGTTAATTAATTTCAGGATCAATAATTTGATAATAACTTCCACAATTCAGTATTAAATAATGTGATCTTCATTTTATTATTACAAACAGTTTGCGCATTATCCTCCAAAGGGGTGGTAGAGTTAGTGATGCTACGGACATTATTTCCCACAATGCACTTGGTAGCTACAGTAATAAACGCTGAAAACACCACACCACTAAAGGATACTATTGAGTTGTGGAAAATTAGGTCACATAAAAAAGTAATAAAAGTTGGCAGGTATTGAATATTTACCCAAAGGTTAGACTATTTTACATATCTGTGCATATTCCAAATATTATGGCTTAATAAAGAATCAAGAATTACCACAGATGCAGTGGCTTTGTTCCTTTTACCCTGGCTCTGTGACAGACAGATAAAGCCCTGATGACATCCTAGACTGCCTGAGCTTAAATAGTAGCTTAGGCACTGGAAGAGTCAGGTAGAGCTGTCTGGGAGTGAATGGGCAATAACAGCTTTCCCATCCTGGGGTAAGGAAGAGGCTAGTTTTGGTCAGTTGATCACCATTAAGCACCCAAAAAAGCAGCTAGTCCTTACTCTCTTGTCTAGCAACCAAAGTATGTCCTCAAATGAGAATGAGCACTATAGAGAAAGTCACAGAGTTATGTCTTAGCGATTTTTCATTCTCGCTTAACTAGCAGACACAGTCCTCTCTCCCCCTTCTCTCCTTCTCCTCATGTGCAGTTCTGAATGAACTGAAGGCAAGTATTCCTATTTGTTACTGTTTCACAGTGTCTGTCTGCACATTCAAAAGTAGCTTATAACAGCTCAGCAAACTGCACATAGTTACAGATGCATACCCACGGCAGTTCTGCAAAGTCGTCTGTCTAGTGTTCTCTCAACCTGCAAATTTTCAGTCCTTTAACTATTAATGTGCATACACTTCAGGGACAAAGTAAGGTTATACATATCAGGAAGCACGAGTTACTGAATGTAGCTTGGGATCTTTATCATAAAACCTGCAAAAGAAAGCATGCTTTTCATTAACTGAAGGTGTTGCGGTACAGGATTTCAGTGAAAGCAAGAAAAGAACACTGATGCACATAAAAATGTGTAGGGGTGGATATCTGTGTTTCATAATAAATAAAATACCAAACATCAAAATAGGTCTGTTTTTGAATCATCCAATATTTATAAGCCTTACAGGATTTCTGAAAGATGATCACTCTGGCACACTTTGAACTTATTCCTTTACAAAAGTGACCCCCCTTTAATGCTCATGGGGCATAAAAGCAAATTAATAGAAGGCAGATAAGTAGTGGAATCCCACAGCATTAATATTAACAAGCTGTTCAGAAATAATTGTGGGTTGAGACAGGTAAAACTATCTTCTCAGAGCTTATGGAAAATAATAGATTGTATATCAGCTCTGCAGTTTGCTATTGGCTATTGAAGGTAAAACACGGCATTGGGGAAAAGACTTTTTACACTCGATATTATTACTACAATTACATACCCACTTGATTTACTGCTTGACCTAGTAGTGACAAAGTTGGAACTGTGTAGTGTTTCAACAGAGGCTAATGTTCACATTCCATAACTACAAATGGTAGGCTATATCTGATACACCTGACTTGGTTTCTCATATAACATGAACATTTGCATTCTTAATTATCTGAATATGAAAAGGTGGATTATTTTACTTAACAAAAGCTATTGCTAGCATTTATTGTAACTCATTTGCAAAATGGCCATCAGCAGTTTAATTTTAAATTTGTGCGCTTGTATATTTAGTGTGGAAACAGAACTTAGTGGCTTAAACTTTCACATTAAAAACAGCTTACATACTGGAAACAGAACTTAGTGGCTTAAACGTTCACATTACAAATAGCTTACATTCTGGAAACAGAGCTTAGTGGCTTAAACTTTCAATTTACAAACAGCTTACATTCTACTTACCTGAGTTTGATTCTCCCTGCCTCCTTCTGCATGCTAAGTACCTCTATATAAATCATTTTTGTCTGAATCAGAGCCCCTAGCATATACCTTAAAAGATTTGATTGTGTCTAGCACACTCTGCTTAATGAAAAAGATCAAAATAATGAAATAGTTTGAAAAACTATATATATGATAACAGTAAAGAAAATGATTTATCAATGGTTTTGATATTCGGCACTAAGGTTCACAATTAACATTCTCAGAGGTTCAGGAACTGCAGACTCATGGTTACTGTTAGAATGTTTAGAAGGATGTGCGCTTTAGCTGCACACCAGGTACTTGGAGTCACAACTTAACACTGATACTGAAATGTGCATGAAGAGGATGCTGCTCTCCTCAGTTGCTGTCCCTAATATAAGACATTAAACTGAAGTATTTTCACCCAGCACTGGTAGCGTTTCAACTGGACGTGGATGATCATACATCAGATGCTAATGGTGAACAGGGTAGTTTCTTTGGTGTCCTGACCTAATTTCCCCTAATCAATATGAATACTTCCAAAGGTGTCCCACCAAAAGGGTCCATGGGCCCAGTGGATCTGCTTGGACTGAAAATTTTAACAATTAAATGAAACACATATTCATTTGGTTTACTTATTTCTTGACCATGTAACTGATCTGGCTCTTTATGGACCATTTTCAGCCATGGCCTAAGCCTTGAGGGCAAGAGTTTAATCAACCAGCATGCTTTGAGGTAGAAACTAAGGTACCTAGAGAAATCTCACACTACATATTAAGAACATACAGACACCATGCACTCATCAGAGGTGTAGAATAAATCCTAGACTCTAGAGATAGGAGGTAGGAGTTATAACAACTGGGTTACTGTGCTACCCCGAATGCTATAACAACAATTGTTAAGAGCCTTCTACTCACTGTTAAGATTGCTTCTGGAACTAAAAGCTGACAGTGCTGCCCAGTAAACAGTATTAGCAGAACATAAAATAGCTTCATTTCAACTCCATTTCTGCCTGCTGTCTACTATGTTACAGACAATATTTTGAAAGAAACTGCTTACACTAAACAGGGAATATGTAAGGACATGAACAACTTCCTCACTGGTTTAGTGGCTTTCAAAGTAGACAAAACACATCTCATTTTTTCTTTATTTTATATTTCTGAAACTAGTGGTACTTGCAGCAATTATCATATTCACGGATTCATAGATTGTTACTAGGCTAATAACCTGGGGGGGGGGGTGGCTTTCAAAGCCTAGACAATTTTTCCCAAAAAGAATAACGAGAGTCAGGCATTAATAAGCCACCTCTGTCTACAAGGGACACGGGTACAAGGCCCAGTGTAAATTTCCTATTCCCCATCCACTGGTCTAGGTTACACTTAAAATGGGTAATAGACTAATTCAGCTTCACATGGATGAGAAGTCTGTTCCATAGGAGGGGTAGTCTCTGGGACAGATATCTGTCTCTCCAACATGTTCTGTTTAAGTCACAGACAAAATACAGGTCCCTAGTCCTTGTATTTCTGGTACTCTTTGACTTATGAATATGTAGGAGATTCATAAGTGTGGGGTTTGCAGATGCCTTGTAAGGCAGGCATAGTTCGCCCCTCAGCAATCTATAGGAGACTGAGTAGAGGGAAAGGGCTTTAAGGTGTTCTGAATAAGGCAAGTTTGTTATGCCTTGTATTCTTTTTGTGAGGAACCTCTGAGGTCACTCTAGTTGCTGCATATTATTGGTGATGTACATACCAGATAGAGCATTGTTGGTCTGATAAGGTTGGAGTACAGTGGGATAGTGACCTTTATGGATATAGATGCCATGCCCTTACTTATAATTTGCTCAACTTAAAAAGATTTCCTCACCACTGTGGCCAAGTGATGGTAGAAGGTAAGGTTACTGTCTATGTGCATACCGAGATCCCTGACCACTGTGTCATCTCATAGAGGCATATTATCAACATGGTAATTAACCAGGATGGTTGACTTCCCAAAGGGTACAATTATGCATTTCTTAACATTGAGTTTAAGATCATGGCTTTGGCACCATTTGTTAGTCAGAGCTAGACCTTCTTGAAGAATGCTAGTGTCTGCAGGGGAATCAATGATAACCCCCAGCTTGAAATCATCTAGAAGCTTAGTCAGCCATAAACCTTCAGCATGTGCTTCCATTTCAGAGAAACAGATGCCAAAAAGGAGCAGGCCCAGTACGGAACCCTAGTGGACTCCAGTAGTTACTGACCTCTTGGTGGAGGTGGTCTCACCTATTTTGACCTCTTGGGTCATATCAGTGGGCCAGTTGGCGATCCAGTCGGTGATAAAAGGGTTAATACCTAAATTAGGGAGCTTGCCTATAATGCCTGAGTGGGGTATTATATCAAAAGCCTTGTCTAGGTCAAGGTAAGCTGTGTGCACAATCTTACCTTCATCCAGTCCTTTGGTGACAGTCTCAAAAAAGTCCACCAGATTTAATAGGCATTACCTTCCCTTAACAAAGCTGAACTGTGATGGTGCCAGCATTTTTAAGTTACCTATGTCCTCATTTATCATGTCCATCATGATTCTTTCCATGGCCTTACATAAGAGGCTGGTAAGACTTATGGGCCTTTAGTGGTTTGACCTCCTTTACACAGGGTAATGACTGTAATCATCATACATTCCTTGGAAACAAAACCTGACTGAAGGTTCCAGTTAACAAGTGATTCCAGTGGACCAGAAAGAAAATGTTTCATGCTATTCAATAAACATCGCAGGATGTTATCGGAGCCCAGTGATGCAGTGTTTTTGGCATTAGAAAGTGCATTGATGACCTGTTCCCTAGTAACAGTTGGGTGGATTGTGGTATACAGTATTTCCTTTGAACTATCAGGAGGGCAGTGGGGGGAGAAATTTGGGCTGAACCTGTCAGCCAAAAGGTTGTCAATAGCCTCTGGTTCAGTATGGGTGGTGCCATTTACAATAAGTTCTGTACATTGTTGTGTATTTCCCCTGAGGTGTCAGACATAGCTGTAGAAAGCTTTGTGGTTGTCCTTTGCCTGAGAAGCTATTTTTTCTTCAAATTTAACCTTTGAAGTATTAATTAACCCTCTTAGCTGCCTGTTTAGATTGGGCAGGGGGCTTTTAGTATGTATGGCTTTGTTCTTCCTACACTTGGCCATTAATTTTTTCATTTGTTGTATAACCAATTTATATTGTGATTCCACCAGAGTGTGTCTTATTCTTAATACAAATGGGCACAGCTCACTCTATACAGTGTTTTAAAAAGGTTACCTGCAAGTGAATCAGCATAAGTAGTTTTATGTGTAGGGTCTTTACCCTGTGCAGTAGGTGTGGTGCAAGTGTTACTGACACCCTCTATAGGATTAGTTTTGGTTGTATGACTTCAGTATGCCTTCAGCATTAAAGTGCACTTACACCCCTCTCATACTTTGTCAGTGTACACGAGGCAATTGCTAGAATGCCTGAGAATACCCATCTCATCCAGACCGGCCACAGAGAGAGTCGCGAAGTGCATATCCATGGCTACTGATTAACTAGGGAGGAGTGAGGAAAATTTAAATACTGAATTTGTCAATAAGGCAAGGAACTTGATGAGCAATGCTCAACTGTTTGCAAACCAGATCAAGTCAAGACAAGCAAGTCAAGTAAAACTTTATTGTCATTCAGACCATACAACCACAAAGTGCACAGCTGAACAAAATTATGTTTCTTCAAGCTCATGGATACACATAACGTAGAACCATTTCAACAAAAAACATAAGCACATAAACACATAAACAATATACACACACAATACAGAGTCCAGCCCAACCGAAGCTCCATTCCATACTGGCAAATCTCAGTCCAGTTCCATCAACACCCCCCCCCCCCAAAAAAAAAAAAAAAAGCAAAAAGCAAAATCTCAGATCAGCACACATCCAGCAGACAATCAGGTCTCCACCATCCGCCCTCATCCAGATCAACAATCAAAGTCTCCATCATCCTCCACGATCTCAAGCCACCATCCACTCAGTCACCAACCTTGTCTCCACACCAGAAATGATCCAGTTTCCTATGTAAAAAAAAAATCCAGATCCAGCACAACACCATTCAACATCATCCGACACCTTCTGACACTCATATTTCCTCCATCTGCTCCACTTGGTACACCTCTCCACATGTAGGTCTGAACAGCCACGACTGGACCAACAACTCCAACCACTCCAGCCGCTTCAAGCTACCTGAGCTAATCCAAACTGTTGACTGATCCAATCGATCCACCGACACCACCACTGACACCACAGCTGCACCCACTCCACACCCAGGCACAACTGACTCCGATAAAAACAGACACATACCGACAACTTCTACAAGAACATGAGATTAACAATGGGAGCCAAAGAGGCTGCTGCCGCATGAGGCGCCACCATCTTGCAGGAAGTATCTCGCAAGAAGTAGATACTCTAGTAGTTAAAAAATATCTCTAGACAGTAATGTCATACAAGTAAAATAACTGGTTTGGAGCCCACGTGCTTAAACCAAAACAAAGACACTTAGAATAACAGGCACAATAAGCCTTCACCAGAAATTCCCAGCTCAGAAAGGTGGAGGCTAACCTCTTCTCATACAAGAGTGTAAATCACAAACCTTCATAATGTAAAATAATTGGTTTGGAGCCTAAGTGCTTAAACCAGAACTAAGACACTTTGAGAATAACAGACACAACAAGCCTTCAACTAGCAATTCCCAGCTCAGAAGGATCTAGGCTAGCCTATCCTGCCACAAGACTATAGACCACAAATCTTATCAATGTAAAATGACTGGTTTGGAGGCCAAGTGCTTAAACCAGAGCAAAGACTCTTAGAATAACAGGCACAATAAGCCTTCACAAGCAATTCCCAGCTCAGAAGGGTGGAGGCTACCTTCTCCTCCTACAAGAGTGTAAACTACAAACCTTCTTAATGTAAAATAACTGGTTTGGAGTCCAAGTGCATAAACCAGAACTTAGACACTTTTAGAATAACAGACACAAAAAGCCTTCAATCAGCAATTTCCAGCTCAGAAGGGTATATGCTATCCTATCCTGTCACAAGAGTATAGACCACAAACCTTCCTAATGTAAAATAACTGGTTTGGAGCCCAAGTGCTTAAATCAGACAAAGACCCTTAGAATAACAATAAGCCTTCACCAGCAATTCCCAGCTTTGAAGGGTGGAGGTTACCCTCTTATCCCACAAGAGTGTAGACCACAAACCTTTTAAATGTAAACTAACTGGCATACAGCCCAAACAATAAAACCAGAACTAAGATGTTTTTAGAATAACAGACACAGTAAGCCTTCAACCAGCAATTCCCTATCCATAAGGGTGTAAGCTACCTCTCCTGCTACAAGAGTATAGACCACAAACCTTCCTTATGTAAGAAACCTTGTTTGAAGCCCATGCTTTAATCAAAACTAAGAGGCTTAGAATAATACTTACAATGTAGTAGTAATAAATGCAGCAGATTTAAATGGAAAACTTTAAGACATGGGAAGAAGCACAAATACACTAAAAGCAGCTGAATAAAGTGTGATATGTTTTAGTAAGTTGGAAGGAAAGAAATAGAAGATAATACAAGTTTATGAGACTAACAGGGAGGGCCTTTCCAGGTGATCACTCAGTGTGCAGTAGAATGAGCTGATAAGATTGGATTGGGAGACGTTTCCATAATCACATTTATAATGAGGTGGGCAACTCAAAAGACACTAAGTTTAAAAACAACAATAGCAGAGGAACAGGTGAGTGGAAAAAAATCAAATGCAGACAGAGATCAACAATAGTCAAGCAGAGAACAGCAAGTAAAACAAACACTACACCTAAATAAAGATGTCACAAAATATTTGTAGCTAAATGAAGGATGCTATTTCTCATCTTCTCCCACTAAATAGCTAGATGTCATTCACTGTCTGCAAAATAATTATTTTCTGACTGACCCTAGCCAACAAAAAATAAAATGCAATATGCTAAAATTACCTGTGCTGTGTGTCTCAATGATAGCATGCTCCCCAAATAGAGAATGTAAGTTACCCCTAAACATAAACCTGTGCTACAAACCTCTCCACTTCTTTCAAAACAATATCTTAAGCAACCAAACTTTCTAATTGGTAGCCATGAAGACCCGGCAGCTGTTAAATCAATTTACCCCTAAACATATACTTGTGCTACAAACCTTTCCACTTCTTTCAAAATGATTTCTTAAGCAACCAGACCTCCTAAGTGGTAGTTGTGAAGACCTGACAACTGTTAAATCAATTTATCCTTAAACATATACCTGTGCTACAAACTTCTCCACTTCTTTCAAAATGATCTCTTAAGCAACCGGACTTCCTAAGCAATAGTATTGAAGACCTGGCAACTGTTAAATCAATGTAGGTTCTGAACCCTACCGCATAAAGATACATTGAACTAGTGTTAAAAATACTGGGCACTAGCTACCAGGGACCTCAGCTTATGAAACTTGTTTTTCCCCTTACTTTTAGTTTGGACTAATGTCCATATAGTTGGGTCACAGGGAGACCCATTTCACTTATTTCTCTAGCCTAAAGTAGTCTGGTACCATTTGTACATATGCACATAGTATTCTAAGTGCAGAAAACTCCCATTTTAATCTATATTCTAGCTCATTGTAATAGAATTTAAGGAAAAGAGGCTTAACATCAACTCTATGGTGTCTACATTGATTAGACTGTGAAAGGCAACTCCATTTAGCATTTATATTCTAACTCTTTGGGGTACTTTATAGTAACACTGAACTACAGCAATGGACTGACTCTTGATACATTGTGGTTCAAACTAGGAGATATTTTTTGTTCGTTTTTTCCCACAAATCTTGAGGCCTAGCATTAACAGTGCATTTTCTTGTCTGAATTCTGTGCACCTGGAGTAGGATCTCCTCCCACCCCCTCCTCCACTCCCTATTCAGAGCTAGCTAATATACCAAGCAAGTGCTTCAGGTGCCATTTCCTAAAATTACCTAAGCTGGGCATCTCAAGGATAGAGTGCTCCCAAATTAGAGACTGTAAGGTAGGATAATGCATGCAAACTGCTTACCTAATGATTATTGGAATGATATGAAGTATACATATGCTAAAACTAGATGCATTTGTCCTGTAAAATAATAGTATGGTATAAATGGTGTTCTTTCTCTTAAACCTCTATTAAAGAATTAGTAACTAAAGAAAAAGTTTTGAATGGCTATTACACCTTTTCTTAATGAATAAAGTCAGGTTAGACCCTTGCTTTTCATGGATGAGCTCCTATATAACTCGGAGATATTATTTAACTGGGCAAGCTGCCTTTTTTGGAGGCTTTGATTGGTTGAACTCTCCTATGTTAGCTGGGCCAATTAAATAGATCCTCCATATGGATAAGTTGACATATGGAGATTGGCCAAATGCAAGTCTGGTTGGACTTCCTTTTACATTAATGATTTTTTGCATAATCTGAGATGTTATTTGATTGGGCAAGCCCCTCTTTTTAGTAATAATGATTGGTCAATCTTACTATAAATGAAGAATTGACTAGATAGGTTGAATGCTTTTTGTTGGTGAAATTAGATTGGATAATTATTTTAAAACATTTCTATGAATTAATTGTTTCATGATCTGAAGAAGGCATTAGCCAAAAGTGTTTATCTAGTGGTTTTATTTCTAAAAGTTTTACTTTGTTTTACATGCATTAAAGTTTTATTTACTTTTATACTATAGTTTAGAGATCTTTATTTCTCCATGGTGGTTCAGTTCTGTCTATGGATTTGTTGCTTTTGTTTTCACTGAGCTGCCTTTGGTTGTTCATTGGTGCACTTTCTGTATAGTATATTTGTGATACAAACCTCTCCACTTCTTTCAAAATGGTCTCCTAATTAACCAGACTTCCTAAGTGGTAGCCATGTGAAGACCTGTCAACTGTTAAATCAATGTAGGTTCTAAATCCTACCGTATAAAGATACATTGAACTAGTGTTAAAAATACTGGGAGCATGCTACCAGGGACCTCAGCTTATGAATCTTGTCTTTACCCTTACTTTTAGTTTGGACTAATGTTCACATAGTTGAGTCACAGGGAGACCCATTCCACTTAGTCTGTTGCTTAGTCTGTTAGCCTAAACTGGCGTAGCACCATTGGTGTGTAAAAAAGTTTATGTGCACAATATTCTAAGTGCAAAAACTCCCCTTTTAAGCTATGTTCTAGCTTATTGTAACAGAATTTAAAGAAAAGAGGCTTAACATCAACTCTGTTTTATCTATGGTGTCTACATTGATTAGATTGTGAAAGGCAACTCCATTTTGCATTTTTATTCCAACTCTTTTGTGTACTTTATAGTAACACTCTGAACTACAGCAATGGACTGACTCTATATACATTGTGGTTCAAAGTGGGAGATGCTTTTTATTCTTTTATCCCACAAATCCTGAAGGCTAGCCTGCTCGCTTCACTCAGACTCACTTCACTTCCCTACCCTACCCTACCCCCATTCCATCCCACCCCCACTTCAACTAGGTTTATACTTTTCAAATCCCACCCTCTCAATGACAGCCAACTACAACCCAGACATCAACTAATTAAATCAAATAATTAAACATACTACAGACCTCCCTGTTCTTCACTTATCTGTACCCAAACCAAAACATCATCACCCCCTGCAAAGTCATAACAATTTTATCCACTCAAACACTACTCATAAGCTATCAGCGTCCAACTCATTTACACCCATTACACTCTACACCCTAACATATCACAGTACCCTAACAAAATGCTTCACCTTAATAAGAAACACTTACACCTAACATCCCTACACATCATCTGTACTCACTGCTATTGCTCTTATACTCTCTCACCTCAAATTATACTCTACTGCAAGACACCAATCCCCCTTCCTGGCAAACCTCTTCATTATCCCACCTAAATAGACCATTAAACTATACTATATCCCCAACAAATGTCTATACCAGCCACATAAATTACCATGCAATCAAATTCCAAACTCTAGCATCCATATCCCAAACCTGTCTAAAACACACAAAATTATAAAACAAGCTTACTAAATGCCTTTTACATGTTATTAACCAATTAAACTGCTCTGGGAATATACAGCCTAATCCTGGTCCAGTTCCCCTACAAAATATGGTAAGCAGCTATATCATATTCGACCCTGGATTATTACACCAGAAAGACAATTCTTCCCTCGTCCTCATTAATATGAATGTAAGAAGTATTGGAAATAAAATTAATGATCTGCATGACCTACTCTTCCTCTATTCTCCTGATATTGTAGTATTAACAGATACATGGCTAAAACCTGACAATAACAACAACAAAATCATAGCACCCAGATACAATATTCTACGTAAAAACAGGAAAACCAAAAGGGGTGGGGGAGTAGCAATCCTATTCAAAGATCACCTGTCACTTGACTATTTAGAATTATACATCCCTGACTTTGAAAATGCAGACCTAATCTTTGTCAAATTAAAGATTAACCCCAAAAAACACATTAACATCATAGGTGGTTATATCCCACCAGGGAGCAATATTCCCAGACCAGAACACATGCTACACTGAATCTGCAATTCCCTCTCACAGGAAACAGTCCTGATGGGTGACTTCAACATTGACTGGCTCAACTGCTCCTCTCAGAATCCAGCATCCCATGTTAATCTCCATGGGTTCACCCAACTCATCACAACTCTTATGAGGACTGACAGATCTTCCAAATGACAGTCTATCCTCAGCTGGATTTTGGTTAACAACCCCACCCTATCATTTCAAATAGGCTGTCTCCCAGATGGTCTGAGTGACCATCAGTCAACCTTTCTTCTAAGAACCTGCACTCACCATGCCAACAAAACCACCTACAGCTTAATCAGAAATAATAAAACTTCAACCCAAGATGGTTCATCTCTACTCTTAAAAGCTGCAACAGGAAACTTCTCAGACAGCTACCCCTAGAAGATGCTAACTCCCTCAACACCACTTTCTTAGATATACTGAACTACCACGCACCCCCTAGAACTATTACAGTAAAAGCTAACTATCCACCCTGGCTAAGTAAAGAATGCAGATCCTTACTCAAGGCTAGAGAAAAGAATTTGGAACAGTTTCACAAAAACAAAACCCAAATTGCAAGGCAAATATTCTTAGAACTGCAAAACAAAGCTAAGAAACTAGTAAAATTAGACAAAATCAACTACTACCACATTATGCAAAAAACACCACAATAACCCTCAAAAGTTCTTGGCTGCGGTTAATAATATACTTCTGCCAGGTAAACCAGCTACTCCCACTCCAACATCAGCTAGCAACTCAGATAATATTGCAACCCAATTCAATAAATACTTTACAGAAACTATCCAGACCCTTGCAAATTCTCAGACCATCTCCAACAACTCTGTCCCTTTCACACCCCCAGCTCAGCACCAACTCTCACAATGAGTAACAAGGTCACACAGACAGACCAATCAGTAAAATCTACAAGAAAAACCTAGCCAAGCTAGATTTTCCACTGTGTGACTCCTTAAAACCCCTTGTATTGGAGGTAACATGGGATATATGCAAATGATCCCTTAAGAACATTATGTGTTTCAGCTATATGGCAGTTCTGAATGCCTATGACTTTTTTCCTTTTAAAATATGTTCTGGACAAATCAAGCCAATAAAGCCAAACCCCACTAGCTGTGGATATGCATGTTTCGGTCTTCTCATGGCCTCATTAGCACAGCATAAGCTGGGTATGACAGTAATAGTATATAACTTCCATGCACTCTAGTCCCTAACATAATTTTATTGGCATTGTGCTGGGCTGTGACACACAACAAACTTGCCTTGAACTGAATTTGACTTGGAAAAGTTCCATAATTTCTGGGAAGTACGTTTTTACTTATTTTATACATTAGAATGTACTGGTGCTGATTTAAGTGTCCTGTTTTGTACCATGGCAATTTTAAAGATGCAACAAGTCTAACTGATACCTTCAAGTAAAAGAAAGGGTGACTACTATTGTTAGTTCTGTCTTGAATTATTACTGGCTATACAGCAATGTGAACATTGATTGGCCTGTTTGGTCTTGTGACCTGCTTTAAACTTTATGTATTTGCAAATGTAATCAGTCTGTTGTGTGTTATGGTTGCCAACTTTCACTGTGTCTGAAACTGAATCAAGGCCACACCCCTCACACCATCCCTAACTCTGCCCACCCATTCATTCTTCCCACCTACTTTATGCCCATTTTGTGACATCATAGGGGAGGAGGAACATTCTGCTTTCCGTTTGCAATACTTTTTTCTGCCGATTTACAATGCTTTTCTTTAAAAAAAAGGCAAATTAAATCTGATGATTTAACAAATTCCGATAGTCTGTTTCTTTTTTAAACAGAATACCAGAGTTTGTACAGTGTTTTCTGGACTACCGAACAATAGGTCTGATTTACAGATAGTCCAGGAAAAAAAAACAGATAGGTGGCACTGCTATTTGCTGGGCTGTGATATGACAAACTTGCCTTGAACTCTGCTATCAGATTAGACTTGAGAAATAGTCCCATAAGATCAGTGAAGCAACCTTTTTACCTATTTTGTACAACAGAGCATACTAGTGCTGATTTAAGAGTTGTGCCCTTGAAACTGGTCTGGCTGTCCTCCATGAGAGAAGGGACTACAGCTTCTATTTATTTCTGGCTTGAATTACTACTGGTGCACAGCAATGCTAATTTTGATTAGAATTTCTGCTGACATGGACTGTTTTAACTTGTGAACACCTATGTGGTAAGGAATGTTGTACCTCTTACACCCTATTGCATTTCAGAGTATTTTCTGAAAAATCAACTTAAAAACATAAGGTAATCAAGGCTTTTCTACCGTGGGATATCCTAGATTAACAATGTGTGACATTTTATTAATAAATATTTGTTCTTTCTACTCTTGCCTATTATAAGCTGGTAAGTCACTTAGTTAAAAAGTCAGACCCAAGAAAGTTCTGAATGCCCTAAGGAGGTATGGGTATTAACTGGAAGTACATAAAAAGGTGCTATAGGCTTGAATGAGTTAAACTAGGAATATTTGTGAATACTGTCACTCTACTGTGTTGGGCTGCAATACAACAAACTTGCTGGGCTGCAATATGACAAACTTGCCTCAAGCAATGCTACTAGATTTGACTTTAAAAACAATCCCATAACATCTGTCAATTTCTTATATTTGTGCAGTACATTTGTGGAATGCACAACAAATGAACTGGAGTGCATATGGCAATAGCAAGTATTCATCAGGATAACTGTCCTGTTCCTCCCAACCCTTATGCCCTGGACTAGTTCACCATAGCGTTTGCATGTTCCTGGCTATGCCTGGTTGCGTGTTGCAGTAGTTTGTGGCACCTTCTGTCAGTTTGTGACACTTAATTTAACATAGCTAGTTGTCACTCCCTGCTGTGTATTTCTCAGCTGAGACTGTTAACTGCTGTGCTGTGCTGTACTGTATCAATGCTGTGGTTGATTAACTGCCCTGTTAAACAGTGTTACACATCTCCATGCATACTACTTCTTCTTTTTCTGCACTGTATTAATTCCTGTGGCTGCATAGCTGTGTACTGAGATGCGCTGTATTGATATTTATTGAGCAGTACTATATTATATGATGTCATACTATACAGCATTGTCCTATAATTTACAGAGCTGCACTGGTTTGCATTGTCCTGTAATTAGTTTCTCTGACCCCTTACACATCATAAAACTACTGTATTGTGCTATATTACACTGTTTTAGCTGTATTTGCATACTTTACATTGCTTCACTGTTCCTTTATGTATCATATAGCTCTCCCTGTGATATATTTCTTCACTTAGCTTGTTTACCAAAGTAGAAAACCGATCACAACAGACCACTTGCAGGCACAGCCGGGGATATACATAGACCAAAGATCATCAAATTCAGTAATATGCATGATTTCCTAAGTCAAGCCTGGTACTAAAATGGCCAAAGATCTTTTGGGAAGTATTGCTTTATGAAAAGGACAAGGCCTCCCAGCTGAAGCCTTATTTTTCAGATTTGATTCAGACTAGTCATCTGTCAGCCAGAACCATCATGAGAGCAGTTTACCATACGTCCGCCATCATCATAATGGTTCTTCTTGCCAGGTTGCATATGCAGAAGCATCAGTGATACCTTAGAAACATCTGGCAGCAGTACAACTACATTCTACACAAAATTATTCCTCCAATTCCATCAGGATTGAGTTTGCATATTGATCTCAACAACTGGAATTCAGTCAGGCATGCCATTTGCAACCTCAGAAGGGAGACAAACCCTGACTACAGACACCACATACCTCACCCACAGATCACATTTAGCCAACTTAAAAGTACAAGATGCATGTAACAAGTTTATGGCGAGCCAATATATCAAAATGACAGCTCTGGTTTCGGCAATGAGAGCTTTCAAGTCAGTGTGTCTTCCATGAACTGTTAAGGTTATCACAGACAACACCACACTCATTTGATCCAAACAAGAAAGGGGGTGGGATACTCATATAAGCTGTGCAGAATAGCAACAATGGATTAATTAGCTTGCCAGCTGAGCCTGTATCTCCAATTCTTCTATATCCCATCAGTCTGGAACACAGTGGCAAGTAAAGTAAGTAAGTCCAGGCCGAATAGCCACAGACAGAAAATAGACCCCAAGGTTTTCCAAACTGAAAAAGTAATGGTATCTCTTGTTAATACATCTTTTTATATTGGAAAGAAATTTCCAACTAGGAAATGTTGTTTTAGATTTATATGCAGAAATGCATGAGTAGTAAATTCCTTTAATGTCCCTTGGAAAGTTTGGTTCATTTATGTATCCCCCACTGCTGGTCCACAAGGTCCTGCAAAAGATCACAGTAAAGAGACCAAAGTCCTACTGATAGCTGGTCTACAGCTAAGGCAGCCATGGTTCTCTCAGATGATCCAGCTGTGCAAGGAAGGTCCTCTGCTCTTCTAACCCAGGACAAGAGGACCCTGCTAAAGTCAAATCCAGACAGCATCATAGTTACAATGTGCAGTATGCCAGCTATGCCAGAAGTGGGCAGTGGATTTGTAGCATATGCCAGGGCAGCTAGCTGGAATTTTGTAAAGAATTATATGTCATTTGTATATTGAACTGATTTGTACAGATGATTGTGTTTAAAAATGGATTTGTAAAGTTGCTCATGTTTAAAATGTATTAACAGTGTACCCTGCTGGACAGAAAAGAAATATACATGCATTATTGTAACTGTTTAAATATATATCTTTTAATAGAGGATACCAGAAGAGAAGAAGTTAATCTCAAAATTTAAAAATACTAAGAAATTAAATTACTGGGCATAGGCCATAAAGATATTATCTCACAGTAATGAATGAAGTCAGAGACTCAGTGTCTGTAATAAGTATGGTTTATTAGCTCCTGTAGGAAGAGTAGAAGTGTTTTATGGTTTTATGATTTCCAGGAGCTGCAGCAGATATTAGCAAGGTTGTGTGTGCGTGTGTGTGTGTGTGTGTGTGTGTGTGTGTGTGTGTGTGTGTGTGTGTGTGTGTGTGTGTTGTTGACATATAGGTGCTAAATCCTGGAGTTTCTAGCAATGGGGGGCTGAAAGGGATCCAGAAGTCAGATGACTAGATGTATGTGATGTCATTCTGTAATCCAACACTAAAAATAATGTTTAATACCAGGTGAGACTGAAGTCTCTGGGCAATCTGTTGTAACTTGACATCAAAGGATCACTCACCTACTTCATCTTGCCTTGCTCTAATAAGGGATAGTATCTCTTGAGATCAGTCAGGAAAATATACTAAGATTAGTTTAGTATTGTTTTTCTGTAACTGTGTGATCCTCTTCACCTGTGTTATTTCTAATATTTCCTGTGATTGAAACTCTGGTGTTTATTGTAAATGGACATTTAGCATTTTCATGTTCTTTTGATTATTTATTATTAAATATATTTAAATTTTTCATTGTGGCTGGTCCTTTAGAGAATATTTCCCATCTGAATACCTCCAAATTGCTGCAAAAGCCATAGACTTCCCCCTCACTATCCTTATTAACAGAACTATCTCAGAAGGCAAAATCCCTACTTTATGGAAAGTATCCCACATCATCCCTCTACATAAAGGTGGACCTTCTAAAGAGCTTTCTAACTTTCGCCCTATTGCTTTACTCTCCCCATTAGCTAAGATAATGGAAAAATGTATTCACAAACAACTACTTAACCACTTACTACAAAATAATCTACTAGCAAACTGCCAACATGGCTTCAGACCATTCCATAGCACATCGACTGCACTCTTATCCTTTACTGACTCTATAAACAAAAACCGGAACAACAACTCTTTTTCCTCTGCACTATTTATTGACCTGTCAAAAGCCTTTTATATGGTCAACCATAACTTACTTCTAGGGAAACTAAAACCCCAATCTCTTGATCCTCACGCTATACAATGGTTCGGGTCTTATCTGGAAAATAGACAGCAAGCAGTGCTTTGGCATAACAATCTGTCTTCACTACTCCCAGTAAATATTGGAGTACCCCAAGGCTCCATCTTAGGTCCCCTACTCTTTTCCTTATTTATCAACAATCTACACATGAATATACCTCAAGCCACCTGCATTCAGTATGCAGATGACTCCACCTTAATCTGTACAGCCAAGAATATAGCCTCTCTCCACTCCCTCACCCAAACCGTTTTTCATAATTTTGAAAACTAGTTTATGCAACACTGCCTCCTCCTCAATCCCAAAAAAACTAAACTACTCATTTTTACTCCAACTCATAAATTACCTAGTCCATTCTTCTCTATAACCTCTAACAATGGCACCAACATAACCCCAGATACTACAACCCACATACTAGGTGTAACAATTGATAATCGACTTAGCTTTGATGACCACATCAACTCCACCATAAAGTCTGTTAACAAAAAACTTGGTACCCTCTATAGAATTAAACCCTTCCTTACCCCTTCTGCAAGGAAAACTATTGCCCAGACCCACCTCATTTCCACCCTTTTCTATGCCTCTGTTATATACACCAACCTATCCAAAAATAACCTCTCTAAACTCTCTACCTGTTATAATAGCATAGCTAGATTTGTCACATGCTCCCCCTTTAAAACTCACCACTGCAGAAACCTCAACCAACTCGAATGGCTAGAATTGCAAAACCACATTCTCTGTCAACAACTACTCATCACTCAAAACATCCTATA
The DNA here is from genome assembly GCF_019279795.1 of Protopterus annectens. Classification (NCBI taxonomy): domain Eukaryota; kingdom Metazoa; phylum Chordata; order Ceratodontiformes; family Protopteridae; genus Protopterus; species Protopterus annectens. The sequence goes on from NC_056744.1 coordinate 542,648,064, forward strand.
CCACCCCAATAACACCCCTATCCTCACCAATCTAATTACACAATATAAAAATCTAGCTACACTTCGCTCAGCTAATAAACTTCTAGTTTCCTCTTTTAAATCTAACAACAAAGCTGGTGATTCACTTTTCTCAAACACTGCAGGTAAAAACTGGAATCAGCTTCCCTCTGAATTATCAACCCTTGCTTCAACTTCCCTCTTTAAAAAACATCTTAAAGAGCATCTGAAAACTCATTGGCTTTATCCATGTACTAACCCAGACTGATATCCTTTCCCCCTTCCTGCTCTATTCCTCTAACCTATGCCTCCAAAACTAATTATTACTCTTTTCTTCACAACATGACGATCAAATATAACTTATTTCTTTCTTAACTGAGTTGTGCTCATAGCTTCTAGTGTGTTTGATATATTGTTTAGTATAACTTTTACTAAAATTTAGTGTTCTGTTGAACAATGCTGTTTCTGTATTGTGCTTTTATTATGTCCTTGTATAATTTTATTTTGTCACTGTTTATGCTTGGAGCTTTTCTCCCCGGGCCTCTACTGAAAATGGACATATATCCAGCTGGACTAGCCCGGTCAACAAATGTAAAAATAAAAAAAATAAAATAAAATATTTTAATGTTTGAGATTACTCATATCTGTTTGGTGACTCTGTGGCCACTCCTGAAAGTCTTTCTGCATTGGTCAAGCTACCATTCATATTAATATTAATTTCACTCAGTATAATTGGATACTCTTGTAAGAGCCTTAGAGTAGCTGGCTTGGGAGTGCCTGGTGGCAGTAACTATCTTATAGTCTGGGCAGAAGGCAGCATAGCTAGTAAACCTGTGCCAGCTTTCCCAGGTGTGTGTGTGTGTGTGTGTGTGTGTGTGTGTGTGTGTGTGTGTGTGTGTGTGTGTGTGTGTGTGTGTGTGTGTGTGTGTGTGTGTGTGTGTCTGTGTGTGTGTGTTTTGTATATCCAAATCAAATCTCAAAGAGTATGTGTGTGTCAGCTACTTGGAGCAGAGACACAAAGCACTGGTTTCGTAGAGAGAGTAGTGTAGGACTTGGCTTGGACACTCGGCTGAGGACTTAACTCTGCAGCTGTACCAGTGGATACCCTTACTGGGGACTTGGGGATAGACAGAGAGAGAATCCCAGACACCGGGCTGAGTGTGTTCCCTGTATGGTCTTAAGGGAAACTGTGTTTGATGCAGAAAGCTGCATCTGGAAATACTGGGTGTACCCATTTTTGTTCCAAGTGAACATCCCTCACCAGTGTCAGTGGTGAGGATTCAGGCTTCTTGATTACTGGTGCAGAGAGGGGATGTCACATATTGGTGAGCAGTGGTGTGGATATTAATTAAACTTCTGTAGCTTGTAAGCAGTTGTCACTGAAGGTGTGTGTGTGTGTGTGTGTGTGTGTGTGTGTGTGTGTGTGTGTGTGTGTGTGTGTGTGTGTGTGTGTGTGTGTGTGTGTGTGTGTGTGTGTGTGTGTGTATTCTCAGCAGCCACAAGGTAAGCATTCAAAGTTTCATTTCACAACAGTTTTATTTATTTTTTATTTTTATTTATTTTTTTTAGTTTAGTTTAGTCAGGGAAAGCAGGCAAAGATGTCAGCAAAGGATTATGGCAACCTGACAAAGAACCAGTTGGCCAAGGTGTGTGAAGCCAAATGACTGGTGCATGCCAACCTAACTAAAAAGGAAATGATTTCAGCCTTAATTGCAACTGTAGTCTAGACCAGCAACCAGGAGGATAACCAGTCCGGTGATGGGGATTTACAGCCCTCAGAAACAGGACAGTTCACCTTTTCCTCAAAAGACTTAGAAATCCATCTGGAGTTAAAGAGACTTGAACTGGAGGCCAAATGTTTGGAATTAGAATCAGCAGAGAGATTGTGGTGTTTGTAGGCTGAAGAAAAGGAGAAACAGATGGAATTAGAATCAGCAGAGAGACTTTGGTAAAGGCCAAAGAAAATGACAGACTGCAGCATTTGAAGGCTGAAAAAACTGAGAAGCAGCATCAGCATGAAATGGAGATGCTGACTCTTCCCCAGGGTCATGAAGGTAATAGAGAAAGGAATAACCAAACTCCAAAAGCAATAAAGGTTAGTACATTTCTTCCACAATTTACAGAATGTGATAATTTTGATAGTTCTATTCATATATTTGAAAGATTATGTAAACAGTATAATGCTGACCAGGGGCTCTGGGTATGGTTCCTGATCCCCTTATACCATGGTAAAGCTGTAAGTGTTGTTTCTAAATTGCCTGATATTGATTGTTTAAACTATGACAAAGTAAAGCAATGTTTACTTGAATGTTTTAAGTTAACATCTGAAGCTTACAGAAAAAGCTTCATGAGCATAGACGCAAGGCAAATGAAAGTGTGTGTGATTATATTGCTGTGTTATGCACTTATTTTCGTAGGTGGGTGAGTGGGTGTCAGGTCACCACTTTTGAAGGGCTGGCAGACCTTTTGGTGAGGAAACAAGCCATTAGCACTTTGTCTAAGGACATGAGAATCTGGTTGGCAGACCACAAGTGTAACTCTGCAGATGAGCTGGAGAAACAAGGGGTCTCCACTTAGCAAGCAGGGCATCACTACACAGGAAAGGGATGTCCAGTGCTGCACATGGACATAAGGGAACTCATGATAGGCAGCCTAAGCCACCCTGACAGAGTCCACCAGTAACAGGGGAAGCCACTAGTTCAGGTACACAGCCAGGATTAAGGATTACATATTTTAAATGTAACCAGTGGGGCCATGTATTATATAGATGTCCACGGAGGCAAGTTGGGGAACAAAATGTGGAGGAGCCAGCCAGTGGGAATAGCAGTATGCCAGTGGTAAGATGCCTATTGACAACAGGGGTACCAAACTATCACCAGAGGTTATAGCCTGTGGAAAACAGGCCACTGCTAAGAGAGAGACAGTGTATGATATAACCATTGTGAAGCCTGCAGTGCTTAAAGAGGAGCAATACTTGCTTTGGCAGTCCACTCCAATCAGAGCTTTAGGGGGACTTCATTCCAAATGTCTTTGGAGAGGGTTCATCTTGACTGGGTGGGTGGAAAAGGAAGCAAGCAAGTAGGTGTGTTTGAGGATATCCAACATATCATCTACAGTGAAAAAGGCTTTGACCGAAACCAGTCTGTGACTGTGGAGACTTAATTAGAGTCTTACTTCTCATTTTGTGTGCTGGCTGTTTTTTCAATATTTGGTTTGTGTTTGAGGATATCCCTGCAGATGTCTTGATAGGGAATGATTCTGATGGTGCCTTGTGAGAATGCAGTTACATGCAGTCAATCTTGGAGACAGACATGTGGGTCTGGTAGCCTGGGGAGACCCACACAGACCTCACACCTGAAGCCAGGGCTGGTGAGGCGGCTATTTTAATGCAGGAGCCACCCTGTAGCAGTGAGCCTGAAGGTTGGTCACAGCTGCTGGTAGGTACTGATGTTCCTTTAGACAGAGTGACTGCAATGGCAGAGGTGAGTGGTTGTGCCCAGGCTGACAGTGAGGCACTGCTGTCAGAGGATACTAGACTTCCTGTGGAAGGGGAGCTGGGAAGAGTTATAAAGAGAGAGATGAGACAGGCTAAGCTCTTGGACTTTATATTATGAGGCTTAAGGGATGTACCAAGGGAGGCACCTGATTCTCAGGGAAAAGAGCAGTCGGTATACTGGAACAAAGGGTTACTTTATGGATAGTGGACCCCTGAGGGAGGGCTAGAGGGTGAGGTAAGACACCAGTTGGTAGGTGAACGAAAAATAACCAAATGGAACCAGGGAAAGGAGACAAACCAAAAAACAATATAATACTTCCCTCATGCGGTTCAATATACAGGCCATAAATAAAATAAATGAACCAAGTCCACACTCCTGAAAGGTTCAGAATTTATTGATTAAGTACTTTCATCTCTTATATTAAAGAAACTTCATCAGAATAAATCCCTTAATTGACAAGACATTTAAATACCCCTTCATTTCACATTTCCATCAATGCCATATACAGAAACATATCACTATTTAAAGAGACATCATGTCAGAATAAAACCTCATTGCATGTAAATTAACAAGTATAAAGCTACTGTTTGTATTATATCCACAAAATGTTAAAACTAACTTGACTTTTAAAAGCTTACTGCCAATGACCACAGGTTAATAATTTCAAATTTGACATCTCTAATGACCATGCTTATGGCAGATAAACAGCTCATTGGGGTATCTTACTCATTTTTTTCTTTTATTATATTACCTGTTATATATTACCCAGGAAAGAAAAATGTGAGTGTGGAGGCAGATTCACCATAAAGATAGACATAAAAAGTGATTTGTCTGCTAGGAGCTAACCATGATCACACTCGGAGTGAAACTTTTTAGGCATTTGTACAAAAGACCCTGCATAGCCATCTGTCACCCCTTTTAATATATCTAGAGAACTAACGTTTAAAGTTATTAGCTCAGGGAACTATGGCTTCTGAATCCACCTAGCCAGATGTTCAGCCACTGCTTAAGAAAAAGCCTAAAAGATGCATATTGAGACTTTTGCTGTCCAGCCTCTTCCAGACATCTTTGTTGGGTTGGTTGAAGAACCCAAAGATCATCTGGTTCTGACTCCAGCTCCTTCTGTCATGACTCCATTGGAGGCCAGTACTGGGCTGCCTACCCTTACGTCCACTGAGGCTGTGCCTTTGTCTTCTGTAGACAAGGGGTGGAAACTGCAGATGATTATTTTGGAAGGGCCTAGGGGGATTCCCCATATTCTTGTTGAGGAAGAAGCTGCTGGTTCCCATACTAAAGTCAGACAGGGGTCTGAAATTCCTCAGTGTATCAGGGCAGAGGTTTCTTTAGAAACAAAAATAAGCATATGGCTCCTGTGGATGAGGACCCACACAAAAAATGCAGGTTTTCACTCAGGGTCTTTTCTAGACTCCTATGGCTTTAAAGCACCCTCAGGGGGGCTATCAGTTCCTTCTACTCATCCTTTGTCTCCTATCCCTTCTAAACATCTTTGGGTTTCTGATTCCTCTGATGAGGTTGGGTATTTATATTATAGGGAGTAATCTTTGGTTTACACTTTTCATATCCATTCCCGTCTTCCCCTAGGGTGTGAGGAACAGGGTTCCCTTTCTCTAGATTCACTTACTGAGGAATTGACTTTTGGGGACACTATTGTTTGCATGATAGAACATTTTAAATGGGATTGTTTCTAAATTTCTTTCTTCCTTTCTAGTTTTTGTTCTATTTGTCCTGTTTGATATCTCTCACCCTGATTGTTTCAATTACCACTCTTGTCCTTGCTTTTTCCTGAAGTCACCACAAGATTTTTGACCTAGTGATTCTGCTAGCACCACTCACAGAACCACAAGATCATCCACCCAGTTACTTTTTGCTGACCACGAGCTTGTATGTGCCAATGAATCTGTTTTTGTTTTTTTAATGTACCTCCACTACTATTAAAACTAGCTTTACTCTTCCCTGTGTGGTTTCTGCAGCTGGGTATTTTAACCCCCCCCCCCCATTTCCACCTTTTTTCTCTTGTAAACTACGTTTTTCTTTGTAAGCTTTAAAAACATAAGGTATGTCAAGGGTCCTCAAAATCCTGCTGTAAACCATAGTTTACTGGATTGTTATCATATACCTAAGGTTTTAAACATTACTTACCTTCTACTAATTGTTTTTCTGACTCCACTCAATTGAGTTCTGGCCCAACCTGCTCCGTTCGCCCTTGCTACACTCAGGCTCTCTCCACTCCCCTACCCTACCCTCATTCCCACCCACCCACCCCTTTCATCACATTTATACTTAAAGTAACCACACCCCTTCCCTCCATATCTCCAGTCCCTCTCCCAGTACCCACATCTCCTTACCCCACCTAATTAATCCCAGCTCTCACGCCACACAAATCCACCTCTGTTATTAGGGCTTAGTCACTCCTTACCACAACTCACCACGCATAACCTATACAACTTCTTTTTCTTTCCCCACTTCTCTTTCATCCACCTCCACCAACTATGCTGCCTTTTTATTCTGTTCTCCGTTACTCCATACTATCAATCATTCTATTCCTAGCTTATAATGCCACAAACCTCCACTATTATAACAGCTACTATTACAACTCCCCTACTCAGAGTACTCCCCTCTACCCTTAAACAAACCTTATAGCCACATCACCTTCTTCTCTACAATCAAAACAGTTAACAACCTCTTACCCCCAGATGCCCACTTACAGATTCCACCACATAATAACCAAACTAAAACAGATACTACTGTACTCCCTAACACATATTAAGCTTCAAGCCAATATTCATCCCAACCCAGGACCAAGCAGAAACCTAACTGTAATGCAAAAACTCCCTCCCAACACTAATGCTAATACCTCAACTCAAAGTGCCTCTGTAACACATATAAATACCTCCCCACTTATTTCCCCCAGTTCTGACCTACTTATTACAAACTTCAATCTTAGGAGCCTAGTAAATAAAATTATAGAATTTCATGCAATCCTAGATACCTACTCTCCACACATAGCAGCATTAACTGAAACCTGGTTAAAACCACACATCAAAGACACTGAAATTACTCCCAACACTTATAATATAATAAGGCAAGATAGACTACACAAAAGAGGAGGTGGTGTAGCCATAATGTTTAGAGAGACATTAAAAGTGGTTAAAATTAACATCACTCCTCCAGAAATACCCAACAGAGAAATACTCAGCTCTCAGCTACAAATTAATCCTCAGAAAACTATGATTATCATAGCCATGTACCTTACCCCTGAAAACAATCTCCCCAACATTGAACTTCTCCTTTCTTGGTCTGCCTCCACTTTCAGTGAAGAAACATCATCTTAGGCAACTTTAATATAGACTGGCTCTCCTGCTCTTCCAACAACCCCATTACCTTTATCAATCTTTTCAACTATACCCAACTCATTACCTGTCCCACCTGCACTGACAAACACTCTCAGAAAGAATCTTTACTTGATCGGATACTAACTAACAAACCCAATATTGGCTACCAAACTGGCTATCTCCCTTTTAGCCCCAGTGATCATTCCCCAACCTTTCAACTCAGGAAAAAATGAAAACCCAAACTTTCAGCTCCTTCAAATGCACCCGCTGTACAAAACATTTCTCCTTAGACAGTTTCAATCTATTATTACAGCACTGCAACTGGTCACCTTTAAAAAGCCTAAATCTGGATCTTGCTGTAGAATTTTTCAATAACGAATTTCTTGACATACTAAATAGCCTGGCCCCCACCAGAAAAATATGCACCAAAACCAAAAAGTTGCCATGGCTGTCTAATGATACTAAGCTCCTTATTAAACAAAGAGACAGAGACAGCGCCATATACCAAGCCACCAAACACAAAGATGACCTTACCTCCTAACAGCAACTAAGAAACCAAACGAAAAAAGAATACATAATGACAAAAAGGTCTACTTCCAAACCTCCCAGTAAAAATACCTGCACAACCCACAAAAGATCTGGCAATCCATTAACTACCTCCTAAACCTTAGCAAAACCTCTACCCCCACCCCCTCCACATCCAACTCCTCTGAACCTTTAGCATCTCAATTCAATACACATTTTATTAACTCTATCACCTCCCTCCTAGTCAACCATCAAAATCTACCACTTACTATTCCACCCCCCCCTCCTCTCCAACTACTGACTCTTTTTTCTTCAAACCAGTTCAAACTGCATGCATAAAAAGCTGCTCACCAAACTGAAACCCTGCTGCCTAGCTGCTGACCAACTACCAAACAAATTCTTAACAATAGCAGCTCCATACATCACTTATCCCATCTCTATCTTAATAAATCATTCTATCTCTGAGCAACATGTACCTTACCTCTGGAAGATCTCTCACATCATTCCCCTCCACAAGGGTGGACCCTCTACTTATGTTTCCAACTACCGACCCATTGCCATCCTCCTTCCCATAGCCAAAATACTTGAAAAATGCATTCACCAACAACTCCTAACTCACCTTTCCTCCAATAACCTACTGTCCCACACCTAGCATGGTTTTAGACCTAAACATAGTACCAATACAGCTTTAATACCCTTTACCCACACTATTCATTACCTTAAGAACAGTGGTCTATTAGTCTCAGCTATTTTCCTTGACATGTCAAAAGCATTTGACACTGTCTCCCATCAACTCCTATTTAACAAACGTGCCACTCACAATCTCAGCTCATCAGCACTTACATGGTTTCTCAGCTACCTATCTAACCACAAACAGGCCACCAAATGGGAGAATACTCTCTCTCCTCTGTTGTCAGTCTCCACTGGTGTACCCCAAGGGTCCATACTTGGGCCCCTCATTTTTATCATATTTACCAACAATCTAAATACTGCTACTCAACTAGCAACAACTATACAATATGCAGATGATACAACTTTTATCTGCTCTGCCCCTCACCCACCCACCTTGAACTTCGACATAGGACTCAAAAAGCATTCCAGGACATAGAGTCTTATCTATCAAACCACCAACTCACCCTAAACCTGAATAAGACTAAGCTAATGTACTTCTCAAGCAGACCTACCAAGACCCATTCTTCTTCACTCTATATTCAATTCACAAATAGTACCAATATTGAGCCTACAAATCACACCAAACTCCTTGGTGCAACTATAGATGACAAGCTGAAATTTGATTTTCATATTTCTCAAATAATCAAAAAATTCCATGCCAAACTCGGCTCTCTTTACAGGGCTAAACCCTTCCTAACAAGCCAAGCCAGACTAGCCATAGCTAGATCTCAACTTCTAACTACCCTTCTCTACTGCTCTCACATTTATACAAACTCGAGCAAGGCAGACCTAAACAACCTAGACTCCTGCTATAATAAAATAGCAAAATTTGCCTGCAACCAGCCCCATAAAACTCATCATTGTACTGTTCTTCAACAACTAAACTGGCTGGAACACCCCCAACCAGATAACACTAAACCAACTTACCTTCACCCACAAAATCATTCACAACCCCACTGCCCCAGTAACTGAACTGCCCATTCGTCCCTGGTCAAAACTCATGTCAATACTAGGTCTCTTAGATCTTCAAACAGACTACAGCTAAAAATAACCCAGTCAAACAACTACCATGGTGACTCCCTCTTTTCAAACAAAATTGCCAAGGCCTGGAATGCCCTCCCCAAACACATACATGTATGCCCCAACTATTCTATCTTTAAAATGCAAATAAAAGAATATCTCAACACCACCTGGGTCTGCCCCTGTACTACTCCAAGTTAATCTCCCTCCCTCCTACTAGCTCCCCACCTCTTCATCCCACTACCCAGCTCTTTTCCTTTCGACTCCTTAATAGAGTTCTTCTTTTCTCTTTTTCTTTGAACTTTGGGCTCAAGCACAGGTAGACTATTCAAGTACTGAAAAGGTCAATTATCTCTGTATTCATTGATGTGTAGGTCTTTAAATTTGTTTTTTTCATGTTGTGACCTTTCAACTTTTTCTCTGTCTGCCATTGTTAGCATCATCCCAAAATTGTTACAAATGCTTTTAAATTTACTGTTTGTACTGTATTATTTATAGTACTTACTGTACTTTTTGAATAATTAACTATCGTCATTAGTTTGTGGAGCTTTTCTCCCCGGATCTCTGCTGAAAACGGGCTCCTGGCCCAGTCAGACACTACCCGGTTAACAAATGTCAATAAATAAATAAATAAATTTCTGATATCCAGAAGAGATGTTATGACCTCCTTAGATGGACTCTCCTCAACTTTTTGCAGTCCTTCCTGTGTTAGAAGCCTTTTTGGACGTTTTTACTTCTGCTTTCCAGGATCCTGACTCTCAGCCTCCTGGTGCAAAGAAACTGGACAGGTTTTATAAAGTGCCTGAGGTTCAAATGTTTTTATACAAATGTCCTTCTTCTGACTCTGCAGTGATTACTCTAGCTACTGATAAACACTCTAAGTTTCTGTCCACTTCCAAACTTTTACCGTCTGACAAAGACAGCTGGTCCATTAACAAGTATGGAAAAAAAGTTTGTACCTCTGCCACTTTAGCTTTTATGGCTATAAATTATCAGGCCCATATGACCAGTCATCAGGGTTCTAGGGGTTAAAAGCTTTTTTCTCTCATCAATCTGCTTCTATTTGACATTCAGTCTATATCTGCTCCTCAGCCATATTCCTCTTTCTCTCAGAATGACACTGTCTTTTCCAGTTTAGCAACGAGTCACCACATTCCAGGGTGCTTGCTACCATTCAAAAGGGTACTTCACGGTTTGGAGGTCTTTCCCCTATTTAGATTACCTTCTGGTTTAGGCCCCATCTCAGCAGCTTCTGCTGCAAGATCTAGAACATACCATTCTCCTGCTCTTCAGTGTGGGGTCCACTCTCAAGCTCAAAGAGTCTGATCTAACCCCTCCTCAAGACTATTTCTTTTTTTGGGGGGGGGGGGTTGTGGGATTCAGACCTTACCAATGTTGGCATTGATTTCTCTTTCCAAAGTCCTTTCTTTGACATTTTATGTCCAATCCAATCTTCCCCTTCAAGTGGTGTCTGAAAGAGAGTTTCTCTGAGCTCTGGGGTTCATGGCATCCCTCATTTCTATGGTCCCCTTCACCAGACCACATGAAGACATTTCAGTGGTATCTCAAAACTGTTTGGCTACAACGCTGTCAGTCTCTAGACTTTCCCATCCCTCTCTTGCCTTACCCCAAACACTAACTCCTCTAGTGCAGTCATTAGATTTCTCTAAACCCTGGCCTGCCTTTTGAGGTTCCTCTCCCCATTCAGAAACTGTATACAGTTGTTTCAGATATGGGTTGGGGAGTTTCTCCAACATCAGAGTCCAGGGGGGTTTGGTCTTCCCTGCAACTAGTGGATGATATCAATATCAATGAGATGAAAGCTCTGATCTTGGCTCTTCATGCTTTGCACTCTCCTTGGTCCCCAGTTCTAACAAAAAAGGGGACACAAAGTCATACCTTCTTTGCAGACTGGCTCTTCAGGCTTGGGATTTTGCAATCTGTTATTAACTGATCCTTCAGCCAATGTACATTCCCTCAGAGCACAATCTAGTGGCAGACAATATGAGCAAATAATGGACAGATCCTCACGAGTGGATGCTTTACAGAGAGGTTTTCCGAGATATTGTCCATTGGTGGGGTTCTCATCAAGTAGATCTTTTTCCTCCCATTTGAACAGACAACTTCCCAGGTTCTGTAACAGAATTCCAAGTATTTTGGCTTGAAAATTGGATGCCATGCCTTTTTCCTGTAAATTGATATTCCTGTATGCCTTTGCACCTCTTCCTCTGTTACCAAGATCCTGCTCAAGATCATGTGGTACAGACCTAAAATCTTGTTGGTGACTCAGTTTCGGCCCAGACTGCATTGATTCACCTTCTATTTCATCTGGCCAAGGGTAATCACCACAAGTTATCTCACAGGATGGAGCTTCTTAAGCAGGACAAGGGATCTCTCATTCACCCTCATCTACTCATCCTTCATTTGACTTATTGGGTGATAGGGTTCTGATTCTTTTTAGAAACCAGTTTTCTGAGAATGTGTTTCAGGTTTTGCAGGAGGCAGGAAAACCCACTGCTAAAATCCAATGTTGCTAAATGGAAAAGATTTTCTGTTTGGTGTCATAAATATGAACAGGACCCTTTTTCTGTGGGTATCCCTACTCTTCTTCCTTATTTGTGTGAGGGGCTCATTTCTGGTCTGGCATACTCAGCTATTAAACTCATCTGTCACCATTTCTTTTTGTCTGCCATTAAATCCGTCACTTTCACCTAGATTTGAAATCAAACATTTTTTTGAAAGGCATCCTTCATACTAGGCCTCCAAGAAAGCCTCCTTTTTAGGTCCTTAATTTTATTCTTGAAAAGTTGACTCAGACACCTTTTTTCAACCTGCACTTTCTTCTTTGCAGCTCTGTACATGGAAAATAGTTTTGTTGGTGGTTCTTATTCTGCCAAGAGGGTTTCTGAACTCCGGGCACTCATGGTAGTGCCCTCTTTTCTGTTTTTTTTTCTCTTCATACCAACCCTTCTTTTATGCTGAGGGTTGTTAACAACTTATCTTTAAATCGGTCCATTCATCTTCCTTCTATTTTCCCTTCTCAGAATGACAGTAAAATAATTCTTCATACTTTGGATCTGCAAAGACAGGTCATATTATCTGGATAAGACTAAAAGATATAAAGAATTCTGAGCAACTTTGTATCTTTCTATACTAAGAAATTGTGTTTAGCTGTATCTAAGCAGATTATCTCAACTTGGATTTCTAAAGCCATTTAGCAGCTTTTTTCTTCTGTTTATGTTCATTCTACCAGGTCAGTGGCTTCTTCTGGTGTTCTTTTCAAGGGCCTGCATACTAGATTCATTTTGGAAGTTACTACTTGGTTTTATACACATACTTTTAATAAACACTACAAGTTGGGCATGACCTCTAGAGCCACAGCTGGTTTTGCCAGGGCTATCCTGCATGGATTTTTGGAAGGGCCCTCTGTGGCCTTCTACAGTAATTTTCTCCAGTAGCTTTAGTATTCTCCCTTTAGTAAGGAATACTGCAGTAGTGATAATGAAGGGCACAGTACAGCTGTGTAGATCTTCCCATAAAGATAGCTGTCCTCCTTTTCACTGTTGCAGTATTCCATCTCTCCTTCCCTCCTTCCTCCTATTTGGTGCTTCTTTCCCACTTGCTAAGGGGTCTTTCTTTTTCCCTTTCTGGATACACATGTATTTGCTTTTCCTCTTGGGTTGCACTGGTTGTCCTGGGGAAATTCAGTTCTGAGAAGTAGGAGCTTGCACATTACTTATGTAACTTTCACCTTAAAGATAAGACATAAGACTGACATACGGCACCTGGAAGGGCCTAAGGATTTGGTATGCTGCCCGGATGTTTGGCTGTCCTCAGCGGGATATCCATTTACTAAGGAATACTGCAGCATGAAAAGTAAGACATCTAGTGCTACGGTAAGATCGTACACAGCTGCACTATTGTTTACCTAGATCCAGTCTCACAGCTGCACTATTGTTTACCTAGATCCAGTCTCACAGCTGTACTATTGTTTACCTAGATCCAGTCTCACAGCTGTACTATTGTTTACCTAGATCCAGTCTAGTTTGTGTTTTGTATTTTTCTCATTATCGTGCAAAACCTCAAGTCTCGGACATGGATTTTTGTATGTCTCCAATTCGTAGAGCACATGCCAGAGACTGATGCTACAGTTGTTTAAATTGGATTTAAGTAATCAATTTACATGAAACATTTGTGAAAAGACCATACAGTGAGCTGTGCAGCATACAAACCAGCAAGCTGCAAATTTGAACTAGGCTTCACTGTATATTCCTGCTGGCAGTTTTCATTACTGTTGACATGATAGAGCTCTTCTCCCTGGGCCTCTGTTGAAAATGGGATCCTAGGACCCTAGTCAGACTTTCTTGATAAACAAATGTCAAATAAATGATCTAGTCCAGTCATACCTGAATTATTTTTCAAATTCCTAAACAGGGCTGCTGCTCCACTTTTATTCAGTGTTCCTCCAGGTATAAAAATGGAGACTTTTACAAGCTCTCAGTCTTGTTCTGCTCCTCCCTCCACCCCTTTACCCCAGCACCTCCCATGCTCACATACTTCTCTGGTAACAAACTACTTGTCAGCACTGCCTTCATGGGACAACATTTCTACACCTTTGTTAATCAGATGATTAGAGGACTTTGCTTCCTTCACTCCTAAGAAGTTCCTGCTGAGTAACTGCCCCACTATCATAACACTCTCTTTGCTGTCTGGTACTTGTTTAATTATGGATTTGAGTTGTCTATAGGAATAGAGGTAATTTCTATTTCCGTACCCAAAGCCATTTTATTTATAGGTTCATAAGGGGTTACTAGGCTATTGGCACAAGAGCCATTTAAGCCTAGCCAAGCTAGCCACAAATTTGCCAAAATATTGTTGAAATGTGTCAATACCCTAAGGAATTTTATTGTTATGATATAGGCTTGTACACAACCAGCATTCACAGGCTGCCCCATCCCCTGTCCATTAGGGACATAGGTAGCAAACCAGGGGTAAATTTACAATTTCCCATTAACTGCTCCAAGTTATGTGGGATGAGCAATGCTTTACAAAGGTGGGAAGCCTGCTCAAAGGAAGGGGTTCATAGGTTAATACTAGGCTAACTTCCCTTGTGAGCCATTTTAAGCCTAGCCAATTACCCCATGTGAGACTCAAACCATGTACCTGGTGTCTGTAAAGTAAACACCTTAACTGTTACACCAACCTCCCACAAAACCAATCATCGATTAGAAATTAAAGCTTGCTAGAAACATGAAGTTGAGCTATCACCATTTACTAACCCTCATGTTAAAGCTAATAAGGTTCATAGAAATAATCAGCCCTGCCAAGGCTCAAACCTGGTATGCTGTGCACTACAAAGCAATGTACCACTACACCATCTGAGCTGTAATTGTCCAAGATGAGAATCAAACTCTGTACCCTGCATCTATGAGGTAACAACCTTAACCATTATGCCAACCCAGCCCTTTATCTTTGAGATATATACCTGTCCCTCCAACATGAACGTTTTATGTCACAGATGAGGTTTAGGTCCTTACACTGGGTATTTCTTATGGTATTTGTTTGGCAGATGTGCAATAGATCAATCCGTGTGAGATTAGAGGATTTCAGTTTTGCTGCTGGAGTCTTATATTCTGCTAATCATTTACCTGCTTAAAAATGCATTTCACTGCCTTTCTGTTTACTTCGCCTTTTTTTCCTGTTGTTTGAGTCTGCTGCAGCCCTCACTGATTATGTATTGCTCCCTACTAACTAGTTACACTTTATCCCTGCCCAAAACTGTAAAAGCTAACCTATCTGGGGTCATTGGTCTGTGACTTGCTACAGTTTCTGAAGTCACAGAGCTTCAGTATTGACTTTATATGACTGGATTCCTTCTCTAGCTAGTCTGTTTCTTGCCGCTTGAATTTTTCCACAACTCTCCCACCCTTTTTCTGTTGTGGTTTTAAAAACCTATGTCTCTGGCTTCTGCCCCTTATGGTAATGCGATCTCCAAAGTCCCTCCCTCTCCTCTTCCATTGCTATTTACTGTTACATAAGCTATTTATGTACTCTTCTCACCCATTGTTTTCTATAGCTCTGTGATACTCTGGGCACACCCAGCAAATTACAAATTGCCTCCTGCTCATTCATCTCAACTGTCCAGATTTTTGCCTTATATCTTGGTCTGTTCCTCAAAATATTTACATTTTTTCCATAAAATCACTGTGGACTGAAAAAAGTAAATAATGACAGACATTAGAGTTTCAGACTTCATATCCTTCAGAAAAATGCATATTAACACAAAACCTGTTATTCTAAACACTTTCTAAGTTCATAAGGGCGATATTTAAAATCTCTCTGTATTTGCCTTTGTCCCCCCTCTGTCCAATTATGTTTGGCTTTGTCAAGATTTCCTGTCCTAAGAAGTTGAGAGGTATGGACCTGCTCATTTCTCCAGAGCTCACATCTGCTTGGCTACCTTGCCACAATCTGAGATGGTCCTGATTTAATCCTGCTCCATCCTTGGCAGTTAGATTCATTTTATTGTTTTGCACTTCAGTTAACTATATTGTAGTGCTACTGCTATTTAATTTTGTGTTATTTGTTGATTTTGCATTTTAAATCATTTCAAAGATCCCTAACATTGTATTGGTTGCGGATTGCTGAAAAATGCACTTTTGATGAGCCTTCCAGGTGGTGTTACTGTGTAATTTTTGACTGTATTTGTTGCTTGTACTTAATTGTTGGATTCCTGCACTTTTAGCCCAACAAGAGTACCCTTTTACTTGATTGCACAAAGAGAAACTAGTTTTGTAGAGACAAGCAGCGCCCCATAGTCTGAGGAGTAGATGCTGCCGTTGCTACTCCACTCCTGCAACAACTACCTGACCATCCTAATAAGGACAGATGCCATGGACATGGACTTTCCTACTATCTCCACAGCCAGCTTGGTGGATAAGGATACAATTTAGCAATTGCCTTATGTTTACTGACAACCATCTTATTCCTAAACAAACTGATAAGGTATGTGAGAGATATATTTACACAATGTCACTGGAGGCAAAGCTCTAACATACAAGCACACATTACACCAAAAAGGTTGTCACAAATGCACACACAACACAGACCCACATATGCTGAGACTCTTAAATGTAATCTTCCTAAACATACATTTGACTACAACATATATACTCAGCAGCCCCCAAACCACTCTACCAACACAACACCCACCATAACACACATACAGTCACACTGCCTGGACACTCAACTTCTAAGGCCCATAAGGCAAGTCACCACACAACCCAACATTTTAATCATATGAGATTCCATTGAGAGCCACACAGATGTCATACTCAGCAGCTTGAATAAGAACAAAAATCATGGTCTATTGTCTATCAAGATCTGCAATGAGAATCATTGGACCACAAGTGCCAGTAGGACTCTGTCATAGTCCATGTGGGAGTAAATGACCTGAGACATAATTCCCTGGACTATATGAAGAGAGACATTATGAAGCTCTTGGCAGAAGCATAGCTGGCTCAACCAGCACCCTATTTTGGCCCAACCCCTCAGCTCTTCAAAAAAAAAAAAAAACTTGCAAGATGCTTCCATGCTTCCTACAGACGCTGCCCAATCATGCACCCCCCCCCCCCATTCATGTGAAAAGCAAAAAAAAAAAAAAGTCCTTCCTTCTACTGGCACACAGGTAGCCAGATATATGACATGCCCTCAGCCCCAGCCATTCAGGTCCCATTTCTGTGCCATGCCCCCTACCCTCCTTTCTCACATATTACTAAAAATAGCAAATATTTTTTTTTTATTTTAAACGGTAGCAAACAGTTGCTACAGTTTGTATCCTGCATGGACAGCTTCAGTACTCAGATTTTAATTAAAGCATTAAAGAAAATAAAAAATATTTTGTTTTTACTTTTAAACTATAGCAAACTGCTTTTTCCAGTTTAGACCACATGTAGTGCTACAGTGTTCAGGTTTGACCACAAATGTAATACTGGCTTTTAAAAGATGGTATTGCCCTAAAGAGAAATCGGGATGATGGATAACTAATCACACCCCCTAACACTTTGTACCTGGGATAGTTGCCCCTTTTGCTCAGCCCTAGCTATGCTAGTGGCTCTTGGATTATGTGTCCTTGGCTAGTATGAGGCTAGCATTGAGCAGCATTCTACCGTCAACAAGAATGGTGCCACACTATGAAAAGATGATTGATTTTAATGATTGGCTTAGCTTCTAGAGTCATTCCAAAGAGTTGCAATATTTGTCAGCATGGGAATATATGGTCAACAGACTACATTGTTTTGCCAAGGATGGTCTGCACCTGTCCCTTCCGGGCTAGTGAATATTGTCAAAAACATTATCCTCCCCCACAGAGCATTTTTTATGCAATGCCAGACTGATAAACCTTCCCATGAAACAAACCCAAGGGAATCTACATGTATTACTGCTCAATGCTTGGAGACTAAACAAGAAACTCCACTCCCTCCAAGGTCTCCTCACTCTGGAGAGCACCCCTGTAGTGCAAGGCTACAATTCTTTCCACACATTTAGGCCAGCTACTACACAGGCAGGCACAAAAGGTGGATGTGTCTCAAGTTATGTCAGTAAAAAGTTCACCTCAAGGCCGGTCAAACAAGATGACGAGCAGCATGAGCATCTCCACATCCAAATGACCACAGGCAAAGTCCCATACTATTTCCTTGCTTGTCCCCCTGTATGTCCCAGGAAACTCATAACTCATACTTAAAAATACTGGAGACACTTCCCATTCAATCCAACACTATATTCATGGGCAACTTTAACTACCCCACTATAAACTGGGAAGCATATACAGCCTCAATCCTGCAGGCCTGGAAATTCCTGGATTTTTTTAAACACTAACACCCTGGACCAGATAGTTCACATGCCCACAACAGGAACAATTATACTGGACTTGGTCCTTACTAACCTGGGAGAACACTGCACACCCACTAGTGTAATGTCTTCTCTGTTAAGGTTGGACCATAAAACTGTTTCCTTTACAATAAAAGTAAAACCCATGACCCCTGAACCCTGTAAGATTTAGAAACTGTTGTAGGACAATTGTCCTATTATTAAGTGACAACCCGATTAAATTTCAAGCCCCACCAAACCCTGGAAACACGGTTGCCTACTTTGAATTGTTCACAGATACTCTATAAAATAAAATCATGTTAATAAATGTAAAGAGAGAGCTGTGCCTAACAGAAATAATTTTGGAACAAACTAAAAAAAAAAGCCACCCTGATGGAATCCAGACATCAGTAAACTGTTGAGCATAAGGAAGAAATTCTTAGCAAAAGTTAGGAAATATAATGCTCAGTAGGAAAACAGACTCTTTCATCAATAGGAATCAACAACTTAGAGGGCAAATCAAGTCTACTAAAGCCAATGTTGAGGTAAAAATAGGTTCTCAGGCCAAGAACAAACACAAAGCTTTCTTTAGCTATGTCCGTAACCTTAAAGGCCATAAGCAACATTGTGCAGAGGTAATTGTGAATTGAGCCACCTACAAAGAGCCAAAAGATATAGCAAATCTACTGGCTGACAAATTCCCGTGCAATTTGACCTGCCTCTCCCCCCAGTCAACCCTTAAGAAGTACCATCAAACATAACTCCCTTTAACCATCACTGGGAAACAGGTCCTAAATGCACTCGCCAAGGCCAAGAACACAGCATCAATGGGCCCCAATAATATCCCAAGATGCCTCTTAAGTAGCATGAAACACAACCTATTAGGACCACTGGAGTCACTATTTACCCATAGCCTCTAGACAGGCTTCATGACACACAAATGGAGATCTGCAACAATCATCTTTCTGCATAAGGACAGGTCTTCTACAGACCCCAGAAACAACAGGCTTATTAGTTTGACTAGTCTCATATGCAAAGCCATGGAAAGAATTATCATGGAAATTATTAACAATGACATTGGAAACCTCCAGACACTGGATCCAACCCAATTCGGTTTTGTCAACGGAAGCTCATGCCTACTCAGTCTCATAGACTTCTTCAAGAAGGTCACCAAGGCAATGGGTGAGGGAAAATGATGAATACTGTCTACCTTGACCAGGCCAAGGCATCTGATACAACGTCTCACTCAGGCATTGTAAACACACTCATCAGATAAAGCATAAACCTCTCTATGTTACATGCTGATGGCCCAGGAAGTTAGGATAGGGGAGCCAACCTCTACAAAGAGACTTGTCATTAGAGGAGCCCCTCAGGGCTCAATGCTGGATTCTCTCATTTGTAGCATCTACTTCTTGGAAGTTAAGGCCAGTGTCAAAGGTCTCTGGCTGACCAGGTTTTTCTGATGAATGCAAACTGGCAGTGGTCACAGAATCCTCCCAAGACACTAATATCCTCCAGGAAGGGCTAATACAGACAAATAACTGGTGCCATAGATATGGTGTAAACTCAATGCTGAAAAGAAATGCATAATAGTACCTTTTGGAAAGTCAGCTACCCCAGGAAACTACTTCATTGATAACAAATCCCTAAGAGAAGACCCAGTGGTCAGGGATTAAGGGACATATGTAGACAGTAACCTGGCTGTTGACCAACATGTGTCTAAGGTAGTAATCAAATCATTATATGTTGCTCAACTTATAAGTAAGGGAATGGCATCCAGATCCAGGAAAGTCACTGCTCCACTGTATGTGGCCCTCATCAGACCCATCATTGAGTGCAATGTCCCCTTCAGTATGAACCTTACCAGGCACATATAAGAACTGGAACTACCGCAGAAGTTCCTCACAAGAAGAATACAGGGCATTAACAGCATGTCCTATGCAGATCATCTCAAAGCCCTACCATTATACTTTACATCCTACAGACTGTTGAGGTTTGATCTATTTATAGCATATAAGACATCATGGGATCTTGCTCTGATAGACCTCTTGCATATCTGCAAAACAAATAGCATCAGATTCACCTGATCCAAGGACTGAAATCTTGCTTGTGACATAAATAGGACATGTTGGAAGTACAGCTATGTGTCTCAGAGAATACCACGTCTATGTAACAAGCTTCCCATCAATCTGAAGCAGGGTTCTTTCTTTATCCTATTCAAGCATAACCTTAATCAGTAGCTGTAAAATAGGAAATTCACTCCTGGTCTGTCACCTATGTCTAAAATGGATAGGGACAACCTGTAAATGATTGACCATGCATGCCCTAGCTTACACATATCCCCCAAAATATTGTTGGATACTTTTGGGATGTATGGCTAGGCTTAAAAGGGAACTTGTGGTCATTAACCTGGTTTATACCTATAAACCTATACCTATGCCTTGCAGGCTAGGCATAGGTCGCCAGCCAGCAATCTATAAAAGACCAAGTACAGGGACAGGGCTTTGAGACAGTCTGCACAGGACCTGTTGTTCACTCCCTGTATTCTTTTTGTGAGGAACCTCTGTGGTCTCTTAGGTTGTTGCAAGTGTCTGGTCAGATACATGCTGAAAGGTGCATTGTACTCAATGACTGCTCTGATGAAAGGCAAGTATGACAGGACAATGATCTCCTTGGACCTGGATGCTATACTCTTGTTTATAAGTTGTGCAATGTAGAATGATTTTCTCACAACAGTAGACACATCATGGTCAAATTCATGTCACTGTCAACATGCATTCCCTGATACCTGCCCTCTGGGGCTACTTTTTATTTATTTATTTGTTTATTTATTTATTTATTTATTTATTTATTTAATATTTGTTTACCAGGAAAGTCCAACTTTGAAAAATCCAATTTTTAGTGGAGGCCTGGAGAGAAACACTCCAGACGCATGTTTTTGTAATATGGGAGGAAACCAGAGCACCCAGAGGAAACCCACACAAATGCAGGGAGGACATGCAGACTCCACACAGGAGGCACCCCAGCCAAGAATCAAAATGAAGAACCTCTTGCCGTGAGGTGACAATGCTACTGCTGCACCACTGTGCTGTACTTTTACAAGTGTATTATCAAGGTGGCAATTTCCATGGGTGGCCACCTTTCCAAATGGTACTATTATGCATTTCTTTTACATTTAAGTGTTTTTACTTATTACTGTAGCTGCTGGTTTCCTGTTCTCTGCCTCCACTGTTGCCATATAATTGCCCAAAATATGTAAAATATCACAAGCACCAAAAATAACCTCAGTCCCATTTCCTTGTCTATGTGAATGATGGATTCCTGAGGGTGTTACCGTGTTTATGGTCAAATAACCATTGCACTGTCTGGTGTTCATTTTTGCCCATGCTCAGCTAATCATTACATGATCTCTTTAGGACATCAGTGCACCTTATCAGTAATTACCTTCTGTTTAGTTAATGCTGTAGCAGTATACCAATAGTACGCATTCGATAGGATGTTTAATTAATGCTGTAGCAGTATACCGATAGTACATGGTCAATATGATGTTTAATTAATGCTGTAGCAGTATACCAACAGTACGCAGTCAATAGGATGTTTAATTAATGCTGTAGCAGTATACCGACAGTACATGGTCAATAGGATGTTTAATTAATGCTGTAGCAGTATACCAATAGTACGCGGTCAATAGGATGTTTAATTAATGCTGTAGCAGTATACCGATAGTACATGGTCAATAGGATGTTTAATTAATGCTGTAGCAGTATACCAATAGTACACGGTCAATGGGATGTTTAATTAATGCTGTACCAGTATATCGACAGTACGTGGTCAGTAGGATAGCTCAGTGTTGTCTGTTTGCACTGTATTTGATGTAATTAATGCTGTACCAATGTTACATGGTCAGCATAGCTCTCAACTGTACAGATTTTTGTAGAATGTCCAGATTTTTGCCTCACATTTTTGGTCTGTCCCTCATAAAATGTGTAGTTTTCTAGTGAATCAGTGAGGACTGAATTCACTAAAAGAATGACATACATTTGCTTTTCAGACTTCATATTCTTCAGAAAATGCATGGTAACACAAATCCTTATATTCTAGCAACTTTCTAAGTTTATATAAGCAATATTTAAAATGTGTTCTTATTTTTGGGCCTTTGCCCCCCCCCATTATTTTTGGCTTTGTCCAGATTTCTTGTGCTAAGAGGTTGAGAGGTATGGTAGTCAGTCGGATAGCTCAGTGTCTTCTTTTGCTTGCACTGTATTTAATGGTCTGTATCTTTCTCTCCCATACTTAGTTTGCATGCTGAAGAGGAGACCACTAATATGGACTGATCTTTTTGTAAATATATGGAAGACTGTGTTGCCAAAGACTACACTGACGAAGTTCAGTTTTTTTTTTTTACTTTTCCCTGATTCACTGTATTCTATGCTGAAAGCATTTTGCCCTTAAAACATTACTAGCATTTCATGAGGCAAACATGAAACAAATTTGCAAAAAGGGTATTTTTATAGCTAGTTGCTTGTGCCTCCTTTTTGTTTGGATCACATGTAGTTGATATTTTATTGCTGGCCCACTCTGTACTCCTCCTAGTTAGTTAAATATACATATTATCACTCTAGCAACACCCTTTCCACTCATACAGTGTGTGCCACTCTGGAAATCCCCCTTCCTCTCTTTCATGTTGCTCTAATCCACATCTCCCGTCTTGTGTTTTTAGAGTATTTATTTCTGCTCTGATGTTCTTAGGCTGATCCGAGATTTCTACATTTTACATTCTTATTTCACTTTTAAGCCACTAAGTTCTTTCTCTTTTTGGTGTCCTTCCTCCAGTAATAATTTTGCATTCTCAGTTCTCGTTTTGTATTATGCTGCTTGCTTTTGTTTTATTTGTTGACGGGTCCCTGTTCCTCCAGCCAGTTTGAATAATGGGTGGCATATTCACAGCCTCCCTTTTTTATTGTTATCTTTAGGCATATCCCTGTACCCCTGTACTAGCTTATATAATGTGCTGAATGTTTTTTTTACTCTTTTCTTGTAGTCAAAGTTTATAGGAATGAGATACTCACCTCTTACCTTTTTGGTCACAATCATAGCTCTCAACCGATCAGAGACAAATCTCAACATAATCAGGGACAACTCTTCAAATAATCAGGGACATTCAGGGACAGTTTTTAAATATTTGTACTATTAGCTTGAAACATTTGCAGAATAAAAGAATGTGGATTAATATAGATTTTCTGATGTAAAACGTCTATAACTCTGAATTACTATCATTATTTATTAAGGGCAATTCACCACCTTTTCTTCAGCAGTCACCACTTCTAAGAGGGATTAAGGGGGACAGACCTACATTCGGATTCTAAATAAGGGACGTCCCTGAAGATCAGGGACAGTTGAGAGGTCTGGTCACAATCATTGTCCCAAAAATGAAACTTGAGCATTTGCTTGTTTATTGCATACCTCTATCACAGGAAAGTGAGCCAACATACAGGTTCTCATTGAGTCTCACAGTGAAAGATGTTCATCTCCACTGTTACTGTTAGTAGGCATTATTATCAGTTCTTTGGGGATCTTACCTACTGTGCTCTGATTACATCATCTTCTCTTCTCTTACCACCTGCACAATCCTATTTTTTTTTTCACTTCAGGGTAACCTCATTCTCCTATCTTCTCAGTTATTATGCCTCACTGCATTCCAAATTTATTTTGCCATTTTATTTTCTACCTCCTTCCCATCTTCAACTTACCCATCTATGTCCATAAAAGTTACCAGTTATATTGTTCAGCTCAAAATATCCTAAGCTCTTCTCCCCCTTTGGCAATGAATTTTAGCCACCTTAACATTAATATATACCAACTCACACTCCGCAGAAATTTCTCAAATTTATATCCAGTACTTATCAGTCATATGGTACTCATGTGGCACTTTATCTGAACCCTAGTCCATGTAAAGCAATAAGCTCCCTCAGTCCATCTTTCTTTCTCTATTCCACTTGCATTGCAATATGCCACCCTCACATTTCTACTTTTATTTCACCTTCAACGTCCTGCCATAACTGCAGAAGCCAACTTGAAATACCTGAGAACTGGATTACTTTAAATAAATTAGATATCATATCTACGTCTAAAACATTGCTCAGACTTTGATGAACCCCACCCCTAGTACAGAAGATTTCTGTGAAGCACTCAGACATGATAGACCAGGTCCAAGACCTGGATGTGGATTGTTAGTATTACTCTTAATTATAAAACAACTAAATGTCATTCTCCTAGACCAATCACTGTCTGAAAAGCTGTCCATCTAACTGGGTTATTACAGAAATCTTGTTAGGTAATGCCAAAAAGTCCATTTGTTACTGAAGCAAGAACTTTATCATTTCAGAATTCAAAACATAACTACCCTGCTACTGTGGTGCAGACTGATGAAGTCTTGACTGCAACACATATGACTCGTTCGATTAGTGGCATGTGCAACCCATATGACTCATGTTCGATCAGTGGCATGTGCAACCAATATGACTCATGTTCAGTTAGTGGCATGTGCAACCCATATGACTCATGTTTGATTAGTGGCATGAACACTACAGTGAGTGAGGTAGGGAGGATGTAAGTAAGCAGTCATTGTTGACTCTGCCACCCTGGGGGAAGAGATATGGTTCTGGCTCTCACCACTTGGGTGGCACTTAAGGGGAACACTACGAGTTTCACCCTTGGAGCTTGAGCCTGCAGAACATGTACTCCCTATGGGACTGGGATTATCATGTGTATGTAAACAAGCTTGGTCCCAATGGTTGACAATGCTAGCACACCTCTGATGAACCACTGCAGGGATTAGAAATTCCAAAAGGAGGAGGAGTCCATTGGGTCCAGATGTTGGACACACTCCCTAATACCTGGCTCTCACTCTCCTGGGGAAAGAATGAAGTGATTGCTCCTTCCAGCTAAGGAATGACTAAATAGGCTGTAGGGATCTCACCTTGGCTGGAAAGTACCTTTTCTCAATCCTAGGAAAGGAACACATGGTCCTGTTGGGTGAAAGTAGAGGAGACACTGGGCAACACCCAGTGGATGGGAGAAAAAATAAATCAGTACAAAACTAGTACCTTGTCATTTAGTCTTCATGTTGATAAAAGAATCAAGAAAAAAAAAACATCCTGGCAGTATTCAGAAGTAGTGCTTAACTAAGCACTTCCTAATGCAATTGTGTGTTTTTTTAATATTGCATGAATTCACACAAAGGGGTTGATGTGAGTACATATGCATCCAAAATAAATGCTTTTGCACTTATTATTTATTTTGAATGTATATCTAGTCACATTTTGTGAAGCTAGAAAAGACTTGAAAAGCACCTAGTTGCATTCAATAGTACTTTTCTAAGTGCTGTTTGTGAATATCCCCATATAAATTAACTACGGGTCTTTCTTATCAAATATAAAAACACCACCTCTGAAACATTACAATGAGCAAAGATAATAAAATCTGAATATTAATTAACACATGCATCTTCTGCAATGGAAATGTGTGAAAATGCAATTCGTAAATTACTGTATAAATACACAGTGAAGCACTCTCATTTCATTTATCTGAAAATATTATAGGTAACAGAATAAATAAATATTGAATGAGCAAATTAATAAATACACGCATACATAATTAAAGCAAGTAATTGCCCCTGAGTCCAAATTGACTCATGGCAACTCTATGGGAAGACCCCACAGGGTGTTTGTGTAATATATTATGGAATCAGATTGCCATGTCTTTCTTCAATACATATACACCTGCTGTCCAGTTGTTCCCCAGCCAAGGTTTCAACACAGGTCTAATAGTTGGTAATCCTGTGCCTTAACATCTGCGCTCTCAGGCCATGGAAAATGCATACATACATATGCACATACATTTGTACTGCATTATTACTTCCCTGTTAATTTATTATTGAGTCCATCTGAGACCATCTGATTTAAAAGTGCTGTAAACAAATGTCAATCAGGTCCCTGTCTCTTGTAATGGAAGCAAAAAATTAAAATGCAAATCAGGATTAGAGCACTTATACATTATAAACATTTAAAAAGACTGTGGCCTTCTGAATGTACCTGTTTAAAATATTGCATTATTAGTCTAGTAGAAGACTACTTACTTGAATTTCATAATGTCTAGACCACTTCGGTGAAACCTCATATTATCAAACACCTGGAACATTGTACTGTCACTCCAGGAAACTTACCACTGGGCCACCATGGTGAATAAACAAACCGAAGCAAATAAAACCCACCCATGTGGGGGTCTGTGACCCCCACACCCCTCCCACCAACTAAATATACCAACTCCAAGATCACACTATAGCCGAGAAAAGAGCAAAGTTCACCATGGTGGCCAAGTGGTTAGTTTCCCGGAGTGACAGTGCAATGTTACAGGTGTTCGATAATATGAGGTTTCGCTGAAGTGATCTCGACATTATGAAATTCAGTTATATAAAGTAGATCCATACATATATTTATCACATGGATATCTTAAGTCATATACTACATCCCAGTGGTCTTTAACTTTAAACATATGACCACTAATAATATCCCTATGCTGGTGTCTCCTATATGGATGAACGATACAACCGTTAAAAAGAAGCCAAATTGTCCTGATCACAAACCAAATCAGGAAGCATGCCTGAAAAGACCAATCAGTCCATCTGCCTTGGGGAGTTCCTATGCATACATTTTGAGAAGGAACCCCGAACTCCAGTAAAAATATCATCACCGATGACTATACACTAGTGTTTCTTGTATATTCTAGTGACACCTTAAATAAATAAAAAGCACATTGTGTAATTTTGGCCCTATTCCAAAGACTTGCTCTCAGTGTAAGTGACTTATTCTGGTGTAAGCCTGCCCCAGTTCCAAAAGGCTTGCTCATGATGTAAGTGACTTAGTTTGGTGTAAGGCCTATCAATAAAGCAGGCTTATACCACACTAAGTCACTTACACCAAGAGCAAGACTTTTGGAAGTGGGGCAGCTTTCACAGGAGTTAATATTCATGATATTCCTTATGCTTGACCACCTTTACAAGAACTTCTTGATGTTTTGCTCTATATACCCCCTAGCCTTAAGTACACTTCTGATGTCAAAAGCTACATGCTGGAACACAACTTACTGAGAGCAAATCCTAGATGTTCTGAAGAACTCACTGCAGCATTTATGGTATGGATACTAAAAACTTGTTCACATGTATTTTTTCTAAATAGAGTGCTTGCTATCTTCCTTATTTGATATAGTTAAAGTTTTTACATATTTAGCAGAAAAATCTTACAAACTATATGTAAAACAAGTACTCAAAGTGTTGATTCCATCCATCCATCCATCCATCCATTCATCAATCCATCCATCCATCCATCCATCCATCCATCCATCCATCCATCCATTCATCAATCCATCCATCCATCCATCCATCCATCCATCCATCCATCCATCCATCCATCCATCCATCCATCCATCCATTCATCCATCCATCCATCCATCCATCCATCCATCCATCCATCCATTCATCAATCCATCCATCCATCCATCCATCCATCCATCCACAACCCCTTTTTCCCATTTTTGCACATGCGGTTGAGGTGTTTCTTCTTCAACAGTGGCAATCATATAGAGTCATGGTTCACACTGCTGGGTGGTTAGCCCTGCCACTGTAGTTCTTCCACACCACACACTCACATGCACACTCACACCTATGGTCAATTTAGAGTGCCCAATCCACCTACCTTGTGTAGTTAGAATGGTGGAGGAAACTGAACCATCCAGAGAAAACCCACACAAACACAGGAAAGACACACAGACTCTGTACAGAAGGCATGCCAAACAGGAATCAAACTGAAGAACCTCTTGCTGTGAGGTGACTGTGCTATCCATTGCACCATTGTGCCGCCCACCTGTTAAGAGCCCATCCTCATAAAAAAAAAAAATGTCAGAGTTTTCTCTGTGACCCTGAATTATGAAAAATAATCTATATACTGCCAAAGAAGCATATTAATATGAAACAAAACTCTGGCATAAGAGAAAACAAATATTTGTTACCAAGACAATACATTGTATGACCTGTAGCAATTTCTTTGATCTCTTTTTATTTCTAGTTTATTGCTCCTTTGCAAAGGGAAACACCCAATCAATACTGATCATCAGACTACAAGTGTTTAGCTATCAGTCTGAAGAAGCGCATATCTTACTGTCTTTTTGTCATAATGTCTATAGGCTTTCTCACAAAGATGATTAATTTTATTTGGATGCTTATAAGTTTTCTAAGAAATAATTAAAATGTTATAATATTATAACTATTGATTACATAAAAATGCTTTTCTAGGGCAACTTGCATTAATCACTTATGACTTATGATGCTTTGGGCAATTTATACCAGATTTAGAATGACAACAGTTTAAACATTTCTAATGTCACAATATTATTAGCAAGTTTATTTACATGTAGATTTATCATAGACAAGAAACAAATCATTTTAAATGTATGGCACAGTTTTAGTCTAATATGATATATAATATCTGGCCTTGCAGTTTTAAAACAGTGAAACTGTGCCTTTTACGGCACTTTTTTCAGCTCTATGCCCAGCTGACCATCAGCAACAGTGGTTCTGGATGTTTCCTATGGCTCCCTCTCTCCACCTGATATCACCTGATGGGACAGAAGGGGAATGGGGTATGTCACATAACATCAGTATTAACTTTCAGCTGTGGTCATCACAGGGAGATAAGCTTCAGACTGGAGCTATCAGATGACAGTATGGCATACCCTTGTGACAGGATTTTTTTTCCAAATCCTTACCTCTACCCCAGTATCCTGATGTCTCCACTTTAGGTGGGGCAAGCTGCGACCTGTGGCATGTAAGAACATGCCTTCCCTAGGTCCTGCCATAGACAAGCCTCTTCAAACTACACACGTGTTACAGCTGGGTAAGCTTCTC
The DNA here is from genome assembly GCF_019279795.1 of Protopterus annectens. Classification (NCBI taxonomy): domain Eukaryota; kingdom Metazoa; phylum Chordata; order Ceratodontiformes; family Protopteridae; genus Protopterus; species Protopterus annectens. The sequence goes on from NC_056744.1 coordinate 542,676,956, forward strand.
TGCAACCTGCTGTCTAATAACACTTGAGAGACATCTTCCCAACATGTTGCATTCCCCCCAGATCAGCCCACCCATCCTCCCTGCCAGCTATATCAAACACCCAATCTGCTAATCAAACTTGGCTCACCTGGGACTTAAGGCTGCATTCCTTTTACATCACTGAAGCTGGCTGTCAGGATCCCTACTGTTTGTCACTGGGCAGGTGATCAACACTCCAAACTTTGTCTCTTAAAATTTGTCACCCTCTAATCATAGCAAGTATACTTGAAGAATGAGAAGTTGAATGTTGTGTTTTCCACGCCTTCCTCATCTTCTCTGAGTTTGCGATATCTCAGATTTGGCATATATTTAAGGTCTAGGGTTGTGGTAGGGGGCTTACTTCCTTTCAAAAACATATATATTTTTGTTTTGTTAACATTATTTTGTGTAGTGACCTCCCAATGTTTTAGATGATTTGTGTTAGAATAATTACTTGTTGATTAAACAAGATGAACTTATTCATAGTAAACCTGTCTATGCTTTAATGCAGGTTCCAGAGTATATGTCTAACATATATACACGTATCAGAAGCTTAGAGAACTGGTGATACACACAATTTACAACTCATCACTGCTGTATAATTTACAAATAACAAATCCACAGTACGCCTATGACCAATGAGTCAAGTGCTAGCAACCAGATGATCCAAGCCAACAACAGCCACCAGCTACCCACCTAAGCTATTTTTTTTATGTGGTGGAGTAAATGTCAGAATATCTACATGATACCAACACTAGGGGGAAACAGAGATATCAGAACATTGTGATTACAGATCATGAAATACTTAGGGGAATAAACACCAGCTATGGTGATGTGAAAGTGTGCAGTCAGGGGGGGTATACATTTTTTTAATAGAAACTTTTTATAAATACCAACAACAAAGGCTCAAGGAACTCAACACTAGAAGAAAGACAGCACCAAAAACTGTTCCCAGAACAAACCACGATCCACGAATATGTCACAAAGAACTTCTTTTATTGAAATACAAAACGAAGGTTGAGCGCTTTCATCTACCCAATGTAGATTTCATCAGAACACTGAATATATCAAACCTTGTCTCTTAAATACTTTAAAATTCCCGCCTAAAACACCACCTGACCAATTAAACTACCATTAAGTTTTAAAGACATAAGAACATAGATTTGGTAAAACCCATATATACAGCCTTCTAAATATTATCAATATTAATAATGGTTAAAAAATGCCTAAAACAGCATCAAAATTCAATCATATAATAAAAATTCTCTATCGGTGGAATATGAACCATACCCCAACTCTAATAATACATACTAGATGAATGTTTCATATAGAATATGACAAATGCATGGAGTGCATAAAGGGAACAATATCAAATGTAAGATATAATCCTACAGTAAATACTAATTACATAACAAATACAATATATAGTTATGACCTGCCTAAATATATTGTGCATTACCAAAGTATATAAATGCCTATATTTAACAGTGAAAAATTATTTTATATACATATTAGATTGAGTGTATATGTATATATATCTATATGTCTCTCTCTTGACAAAACTACAACATTGTTAATTTCTTATAAGGGGCTTAGTAGGAATATTTTCATTGATACCTGGTGGAATTGCCACATTTAGCTTTAACTGCCATTTGATCTCTTTTTATAAAGTTATGCAAGGGAAGTCATAAGGTTGAGAAACAAGCACCAGTGGCATGAATAGTAGGGGGGGAACAGGAAAGGTATCCAGGGTCATGCACAGAAGCACAACAGTACAGACAGACAGGTATGGGAATTACACAAAGGGGTGGGTACATCACAATAGAAGGGCAGTGGAACAGCATTGAGGAGTTAAGGGTATCAGTGGTAGTACAAGAAAACAGAGATACAGTGAGTAGGGGGAAGAAATGGATGCTTGCAGCGTCACTACTTTCAGTACTGTCCAAAGAATGTGAAGCAAAACACTAACATGATGCCATAAGTCATATCAAGATCCTGTCCTGCATCATCGTGTGACTCACCACCAGATGCTACTACATGGAACCTTGGCCAAGAGTCCCATGGATCTAACTTAGAAGATGAGCTGCCTTGTCCAGGTGGGGGATGCAATCATTGCTGCTTTGGTGCTATCACTCATTGTTAGAGGCCTTTCAGTATTTATGGGAACCATCTGTGGTACCCCCACTGCAGGGCTTTGAGACCATTAATCTCGAGATGCCGGTGAAGAAAAGGACTCTACCCCCTAGTTCTATTTTGTCTGTGAGCTGGCCTCACTGGTGATTCTTCTGCAGATGCAGTAAAATGAATGAAGGAGTTACTATGAATTTCCCTTGTATCCATATTTTAGTCATACTGATTATACATACCACTACTTGCGGCACAGCTTACCCTGGATAGGTACCAGCTCTTCCCTCCTTCTGCTGCAAGTCTTGATATTCTCTTGTGGCTGTTCATCAGCTGCAGTGAAACTTTGCAGCAGATATCATCATGGCATGCTACACTTTGACATACAGCATCCTTCATGTGAATAATGCAGGTTCATAGGTAAGTGCAAGGCAATTGTTCTGCAGACCATTTCAAGCCTAACCAAAAAAAAATATTCAAAATTTCCCTCTAATCTCAACAAAGGCAAGACAAGAAGGACCAGGAGAGAATTCAGGTTTCCCATCCAATTATCTAGCTTTACCTTGCAAATGGCAAGTATGCTACTCTGCTTGACATGTAGTGGAAGTTTGTTTCATAGGTGAGGGATATGTTGGGATATGAATGTATCATGCAGGTATGTCTTATTTATCTGCTAATGACGTTTTAGTTCCTTTAACCAAGAATATGATGAATCATTAGTTCTGCGAAGGAACAGAAGATCAAATAGGGTTGAATCTTTCTTGGCACTAAAGGCTAGACTTGGATCTCCACAGAGGAGTCTGTAACAGACTGAGTACAGAAAAAGGGCTGCCAGCCTCTCCTCATAACTAAGATTTTTGAGGTTACTGATCTCTTTAGTTACGAATCCCTGAGGTCTCTCAAGTTGTGTGATATGTTTGGATAAAGACATGCCAAAAGGTGCATTATATTCAATAATGGATCTGATAAGATGTGAGTAAAGGGGAATTAAGACTTCTTTGGATCTAGTGGAGACACCTTTGGAAATTAGATGGGCCAGATAAAAGGCTTTCTGAACTATTCTGAAAGCATGATGGTCAAATGGTAAGAAATTATCGACAAGAGTACCCAGATCCCTTACAGCAGTGTCTGATTTGAGGGTTGCATCTCCTGTATGGTAAGTGAAACTGTTTTGTTTAACAAAATTAACTCTGCTACATTTTTTACATTTAATTTGAGACCATGCTCCTTCACCAGTTTTTAACATGGTCTAAGCTGTGTTGGAGCAGTTGTGAGCCAGCTGAAGATCAAATAACAACATTCAATTTACAGTCATCTGCAAACTGAGTTAACCATAGATCAGATGTGCTGGCCAGGAGGTCTGAGAAATATATGCCCAATAGGAAAGAAACCAAAACTTAGCCCTGTGGTACACCAGTGGTAACTGTTTTGCTTTCAGAAGTGACACCTGCTACTCTAACCACATGGGTTCTGTCAGATAACCAGTTATCCATCACTCAACATAAGTATTTATATTCAGATTTACAAGTCTAGCAGTAATTCTTGTATATATAGAATGCAAGGATATAGACAGAAATTTACCAACCTCAGACTTCCATAGTAAGATGACTGTGCACAATACAGTTATTGAATACCACAGTAGCAAACTTACAATAATCACAAGGGAACATTGGTGTTATCCTGCACCTGTACACCTTGGTTAACAAGTGTTGCAACACTGACCTAACATGCAGAAACAGGTCACAAAGGTGTGGTTTTACATATATTTCCCCTCTTTCATGTCATGCATATTGCAAATATCCATGCATATCACAGGTATATGCATCTATATCAGAGACTGCTAATGATATATGATCCATAGGACTTGACACCCATGTGTATCCATAGATGCAGTTAATGGTAGTCTAACACTAACACTTAACAAGTATGTCTATATTTGCAGCCCTTTATACAATGTAATTGTACTTAAGTTGCAGTACTTTTTATACAAGACATAACTGCTAGGTGTACCAGCAGTGTGACTCATATCATATACAGCACAGAACATGCTACCCAGAGTAACATTCAAAGTACTAAGGACAGAACATACTAGCTAATGCCAGTATGACATAGATGTACAAGAAGCCACCTGTAAGTGACTAAATGGACCTTTACTAGAGGCTGGGGATGAGTCATGCACAGCCTGCAGCCACCTTTGTTTGTGCTATTCTTGCTTGTTGTGCTTTCATTTTCATATCTATGTCAGAGTTGGTCCTTTGTTCTAAATATTCCAGTGTACCACCAAAGATTAGTAATTTGGTTTTACCAGGTGTCAGATTTTCAGATGGGAGCATGATGCCACCAAAATGAAACATCAAAATGGATTTATTTTTCCATTTGTATTTTATAGTTTAGATAATGTGGACTGGATGTTACGTGTCTGACTTGATTCTTGCAAAAATCTTTTGAAGGCCTGACTATTACATTGTGGGCCATTGGCAGATATGACAATATCAGGTATTCCTTGTCTTGAAAATATAGGCTTTAAAACTGTACTAATCACACTTGTACTTTGTATCTTTTTTTCTTGAGTATTATGGGAAATTTGGATTAATAATACACAAAGATGAGATACATGGCTTATTTGAACTGAAACAAGAGTGCTCACTTAACTCCACAAATTATCTAGAAATGGATACTCCAGCATTTTTTCCAGTTGCTATCATGTGCAGTGCAGATGGCAAAGCCCTGTACTTGTTCTATTTGAGATGATATATCTAGTCAATGCATTATATATCTTGCTCTTTCTATGGATTTATTATCGCAGATGTGATTAATATATTCTCCCAAACATTTTTGCAGCTGATTGGAGAGCTAAAATGTTAAATTTACTTGAAAGGGCAGGCCACATAACTTTCTAAATTCATTCTACATCAAACAGCTTTAAATAGTAACCCATGGACACAACTTATTTCTTCCCTGAAAAAAAATTACAATGGAATTTCTTTCTGTACTGCATATTTTACTCAGATCAGTCTTTCCATGTAATGTCTTTCAGTGGTTACATTTCTAAATCTGCACCAGTACATTTTCAACATTAGATCACTGTTGCCATAGCGTAAGATATTTGGGTTAACTCCTGCCAAGGATATGACCAGCTGGCCAGCTTTTCAAAGCTTGAGGGTACCTTCCATGCATTCTAATTGCCTGGAGCTTGAGAATACCTCCACATAAAAGGCAATTAGAGAGCCAAAAGCTTCAGAGTTTTCTTGCTGATGAAGTGTGCTACTTCTGTGGGCTTCATGAAACTGATAGCCATCTAACAATCCGTCAAGGCTGAGCAAAAAATTCTTCTGCTGGGGAAAACCTTCCACATAATTATTTTTCTGAGGAAAATGTGTATTTTTTTTCTGTGAAACTATTGTTTTTTTTTTGGCAAGGAAAAATATATATCTAGGACTGTCTTACCTTTTCAGAGGATTTTTATGTTGTGAATAGTTGTGTGAAGAAAAAAGCTATTTTTGACATTGTTTTATACACAATCATATATATTATATGTGTTAGGTTCATAGGTTCATAGGTTCATAGGTAGGTACTAGGCTATCGGCCCAAGGGCCTATGCAAGCCTAGCCAACAAGGTTCCCTGGCTTACGCCACCCAAAAAGGTTATTTTCCTGTGCCACTGATGAGCAGAGACACAGAAGTGATCCCCGGGGTGTATTTCCTATTTCCCATCCACTCATCAAGATTTTTCTTGAAGAGTGCTAATGAAGAACTTTGCTTGACATAGATGGGTAGCCTGTTCCAGAGTATGGGAAGTCTCTGGGATAGGAATCTATCCCTCCAGCATGTCCTGTTTATTGTGGTGACAATGTTTAGGTCCCTAGAGCATGTAGCTCAGAGGGATTGGGATTTCTTTAGGTGTAGCATGTCCAACAGCTCTGGGTTTGACATAGCTTTATATGTTAGGCAGAGATCACCTCTGAGTAGGCGATATGCTACAGAGTAAAGCTGGAGTTTTTTGAGGTGGTCAGTGTAGGGCATTGTTTGAGTCCAGTAATCCTCTTTGTGAGGTACTTCTGTGGCCTTTCCAGCTGCTGCAGATGTCTTGTGAGGTACATTCCAAAAGAGACGTTGTACTCTATAATGGGTCTAATGAGTGATGAGTAGAGGGTAACGATGACCTCTTTTTTCCTGGACGAGAACCCTTTTATGATGAGGTGTGCCACGTAGAAGGACTTCCTGACTACTTTGGCGATGTGACTATCAAAGGAGAGACTACTGTACACCTGGGTCACAAGGTCTCTTATCACACATTCTGTGTTAAGTAGATTGCTGCCTATGTGGTAGTTCAAGGGTACAGAGTTTTTACCAAAGGGGATGACACTGCACTTTTTGGCACTGAGCTTGAGGCCATGGCTCTGACACCAGGCATCTGTCTCAGAGAGGCCCTTAGGAGCAGCAATTTGTGATTTTGGGGACTGTCACAATGTTGCCAACATCAAACCACTTTTTCCTTGTTATAAAGTTTACCGACTCTCCCAGGCTTCAGTGCTTCTTTCTCAGCTGAAGCTTACCAGTCTCCTTGGGTCCTCCTTCCCTCAGCCATAATTAGAAGAAAGTTGTCAGGGAGTCTTTCAATATCAGGCTGGTTGCAGTTGTGCATCAACCACTGATGGGTTATTTTTCGTTTGGTAAACAGGTTTTAGATCTTTCAAACCAACTCTTAAAATTAGCAGAGTTTTTATTTAAATTGCAATGAAAAACTTTACTTTTATTTAAATTTCAATAATTTTTTTTTTTTCAGAAAAAAAATAGCTGAGTTTTTTGTAAACAACATGAGAGGTTTTACCTACTACATTAATCAACCCCAGGAATCATTAAAGAAAAATCTCCATGCAGGAGCAGTGTAGCCACTCCTGCATGGAATATGGCCACCGAGCGATTCAGGAAACAGCCGTTCTGACTTGCACGAGCCTGCCGACACTTTTCCTGCATGGAAAGTCATGCAGAATGCTAATTACCTCATTTGCTGGTAAAAAACATGCAAATGAGGTGCATTAGTGATTCAGGAAGCAGGCAGGCATCCATGCAGGAACAGTGTTAGTTGCAGAAATGTGTTCGGTTACTAACCGAACACATTTCTGCAAATAACAAAACAGAGGTGTGACAGCTCAAATAAAAGCATGTATTATAAACTTTAGGCATGCCAATGGCCAAATATATGGCCACTGGCATACCTAAAAAAAAAATCAAAGTATTTTTTTTTCGCCGATCTTGGCCATTTAAGCATAGGGCAACAGCGCGCAAATGGGGTCGTGCTGAAAATAAAAAAAAATATTAAAACTCAATTTTAGGGGAAATCTGCACTTTGCCATTATAGTCAATGGCATGCAAAATCAAAACATTACCAGGAAACACTGGTTCTCAAGGGGAAAGGCTCTGTGTCAGAGCAGTAACTATGGACTAAGGCAGTGAGGTATGTAACGAGGGCAAATTTACTGAATCACAAAAAAGTCCACACACTGCACCTAACCGTGTAGGTGCTATAACAGGATAGTGTAGCAGGAGAAGCAGCTAACGTGAAAAGGGGATGTGTCATGCTTGCTGTAAGCACATTGGAGCTCCATTGCCTGGGTTTGCCCTTAGCTAAGCAAGTGGGTGTGTCTGAGGCTGTAATGTCTTACTCCATGAAATGAAGACCATGTTCGCATCCAGGAGAGGACCATTTCTGCTAAAAATGTGTTGACTTTAGTTAAAAGGGTGTGCATGGCACACACTGGGACTTAAAAAAAAAAGAAAAAAAATGTAAATAGCAGCACTGTTTACATTTATGCAGCGGGTTTGCGAGCTGCACCTAGGGGCTTAAAAGGACCGGAAATGGGAAGGGAGGAAAAGAAAAAAAAGGGAAATAGCAAAATACAGTGACTCAAATACAAGTAAAATAGCCGGCAGGTGGAATGTCTCAAAGTCAGCCAATCACACAGGCAGCATCTTCAGCACACCACTATAAACTATGCAAACACCTTCCAGTCTGTTTTTTCCCAGAAACTCTGCACCATAGGTGTACACATATAGGGCAATTTTAACTGACAAAACTAGCAAAAAAATGTTAGAGGCTGCTGTCACTTTAATCTATCTGTATGTGCAAGAGGCCGAGGACTCTGATGAGGATAATGCTGACAACCGACTCAGACCAAGGAGGAGGAGAAGAGTGTTCAGACCCAGGGTAACCTACCAGGGGCTACATGATCTGGAGATAGTAGAGCACTACAGAGTGGACAGGGACATACTTCAGCAACTCATCGAGCTGTGCCGGCCTCACCTCAGACCCAGAGCCAACAGAGGGGAACCCATCCCAGTGGATACCAAGGTATGTATACCCTTAAGAATACTACCTACAGGTACTTTTCAAAGACCAACTGGAGATACCATGGGGCTCTCATAGGCATCTGCGTCCAGGATACTCCACCAGTTCCTGGATGCCATGCAACCACATGCTGCTGAGCACATTTACTTCCCCAGCACCCGTGAGGAGAGGACCAGCAATATGCATCTCTTCCACCATGTAGCAGAATACCCGGAGGTACTGGATGCCATAGACTGGACGCACATCCACATCAAAGCACCACCAGGTGACCAGAGTAGGGTCTACATAAACCGCAAGAGGTTCCACTCCATCAACTGCCAGGTCATGTGCGATGCCCAGGGAATTATCATGAATGTGTGTGCTGGCAGCCCTGGAAGCTATCACAACTCCCACATCTAGCATTCATCACAGCTGTGTCAGGCATTTGCCAGTGGGGATATCCCATATGGCCATCTGGTGGGGGATGCTGGCTACACACTGGAGGCGTGGCTGATGACACCCATCAGAAATGCACACACGCCCACACAAGAACGCCATAATGAGGCGCACGCGAAAACCAGGATCATTATAGAGCATGTGTTTGGGATGCTCAAGTCACGGTTCCACTGCCTTGACATATCTGATGGAGCCTTGCAGTACTCTACAGCCACATGTGCACACATGTTCATAGTATGTGCCACCATAGGGCCTGAGGGACTGATATCTCTCTCTGACTCACAAACACAGTAAAATGGATGCCAAACATCACACCACCTATACCTTACCATGTATAGGCAGTGTACTGCGTGCATCCAACAAAGTCAGCAAGCACCTTCCTCACATCTGCCTCAGGCACAAGCTAAGTCAGTATTCTTAACAATAAATGAATGGAGTAGAATGTTCTGATAGCATGTCTATAGTATTGATGCAACATGCAAGCGAATGGGGTGGCTTACTAGGATAGCAGCAGACAACTGACAGCAATGTGGGACAGCAGGAAGGGTATGCCCAGTACTAGCTTACCCATGCTATGCAGTACCACCCTAGTTGACAAATACCACTGCAGTATATGTGGTGAGCCAATTAACTGGGGGGGGGGGTGAGTCATAGGTCACATGCATGGATGTCAAAGTGGGGTCCCATACTCACCCACAGCCTTACCCAGCAGATCAGCTGTAGAAAACCATACAGAAATGTCTGTCAAAGGCCCTCATACGGCAACATCCATGAGATTTCCACCTACAGACTTACACAGTGATATCACAGCAAGTCTGGCAGTGGCAGTATAGCTCTGAATAGTAAGAAGTCTGAAACTAAAATGTTTATGCCAGAACAATCTGACCTCTGGTCGATACTGTTATGCCTGTAATCTCAAAGATAGGGCACACCACTATGCTATATGGGACCAAAATGTTAAGCAAATATCAGCACAGTCTGTGCAAATGTGTATTGCATACAGATGTGTCACCCCTCCATTCATAGTCCTGTAGAAATGCAGTAACATGTCCCTAGCCTTAAGCAGCATCCAGCTGTCAACTAGCGTGATGACTCAACACGAACAGAAAGCAATTGTCAGTAACACCCAGTCAACTTACTGGTGCCATTCCAGGGGTGTCCACTGCCTGGTAGCCTGGGAACATATGATCATCAGAATGCACTGCCTTACTACAGATGGCCTGCATCTGTCACACCTGGCCTACAGGCTTCTGGTAAATTCCCATGCCTCATCCACAGTGCTCTGTTAGGAAGTGTCATGAGGTCCATAACACCAACATAACACACTTTACAAAATGCAAAGAAAGGCCATGCTGCTAACTGCTAGGAGCAAACCTGCCCACCTCAGAGAGCCAGAAATCTGGACAAAGCCATGAATAATGGGGTGATAAAGGTCCAAAGAAAAGGACACCTTTGACATACAGCTCTAATAATGTTAGAAAGTTGATGGAATGATTGTATTAGCATGGAATATCTGAAGGGTATGAAGTCTGAAACTGCAATGTCACCTGTCAGTAATATCTGACTTCGACCCTGAGTGACTTGCAAAACACTTTTTCTTGAAAACCACACTCATTTGGGTAACCAACCAGATATATGAGTCATGAATCTGGACATTATGTGAAACTCTGTACAGGCAGGGCTAGGAGTCTAAACATGGGAATGCACTCATTGCAGACAGTCCTAACCTTGGAAGATGGTGACATGTCTGCACCCACAGAACCCTGGCCCACAGCCATGGGGAGTAACACACCCTTCCCTGATCACTTATCCTATGCAACATCCTCATCCCAAAATGTGGCCAACCAAGCCAAATGAGGTGGGCCATACATATATGTGAAAAACACACACACACACACACACACACACACACACACACACATACACCTCCAGGCTGGTTTAACAGTCTGACACACACAAGACCCTCCAAGTGCAGTCAACCTTTGAGAACACCCCATGCAAGGTACTGGTAGCTACAGACCAACATATCTGACTCAGGACACACACCCTCCACATATCCCCTACTGGAGTCTGCCTGTCACCCTGATCCTGCCTGACTTATATTACCCAACCATGGACTGGAAATCAAACCATGCCAGAGCAGAAATGTACAGAGATTCTACCATTGTAATATATCACCAAGGTGCTGGACCATTTCCACAGCTCCAGTAGTCAACTGGTTGTAGGCACACCTCAAGACAGGCTGGATTTTGCAAGAATGCCTAGCATTTGGCCCATAATATTGTTGTGTGTATCATCCATCCTGTATTCCTCTGGTAAATCATTGTGATGATCTGAGGAGGTATGTCACGAGGTACTGAAATAATACATGACAATGTCAAACATCATATATGTCAGATGTCTGCTAAAACAAACTCTGTAATCCTAGCAACCCATACATTACTAAGAGAAATAGTCACAATCACCGTATGGCCCATTGTCTCCCCATTTTGATAGGCTGTCTCCAGACATCTTGCACCAACAGTTTGAGAGGTATGGCTGTAGCACAAAACAAATCAGACTAGAGTACAATAATCCCTGGAATGGAGCCCCACATTTACTATAGAAGGTCACACTGGGCATGCTCATTCACTTAGAGAATTGTCAGTAGGATCTAGGAATTAACAGGCCTTTCCCACCTAGTGCACTCTCCATTGCCCTACTTTAGCAGTCCTGAAGATGTCTGTCACCATAGAAGTACCTTTCAACAGGCCTCACCCCTATAAGCTCTGTGGTGCATTTGATAACTGCATAACACTATAGTACAAATAACTAGTTAGGTAGGAGTTCTTATCTCAATCCTGGCAAATGTAAAATTGTGTGTGTGTTTATAAGTTAAAGATTATGGATCCATTCAAACCCAGTACACTCCCCATTTCCCTGCTTTAGCAGTCCTGCAGATATCAATAAAGGCCCTTTCGTCAGACTTCAGCCCTATAAGCTCTGTGGTGCATGCAATGACTGCATAACACTGTAGTTATAAGTAACTAGTAAGGTAGGAGTTCTAATCCTAGTTCTGGCAAATGTGTGTGTATGAGTAGTTTAAAATATTTTGTGGCCTCTTTCACCCAGTATATCACCCATTGCCATACATTACAAGGGCTAGTGATGTGCCTCACCTTAGATGTACCTTTGGACAACCTTCACCATATAAGCTCTGTGGCACATGCGATAAATGTGTAACACTGTAATAGCAATAAATAGATAGGTAGGGGTTCTATTCTCAGTCCTGGCAAGTGTGTGTGTCTGTGTGCAAGAACAGTATCCTGTCTGTGGGGGGGGTGTTGTGTTTGTGTGAGAACCATATCCATTGGGGGGGTTGCTACCTTTTGCTGTTTCCCACCTAGTACATGTCCCAATGTCCACATTTATAAGGCCCACAGTTGTCATCCACTGTAGAGGGACCTGTAGACACTCTGCAGCCCTATAAGCATTGTGCCATGTGCAATAACTATATGACAGTATGGAATAGATAACAAGATAGGCAGCCCATCTAATCCTTGGATATATCTCTAAACTCAGGAATCATACACAAACACACTCAGGTAGACAGCAACCCCTACAACAGTAGGTGGCCTGTAAACTGGCTCATAGATAGAACCCACAGTGTGAAAGCAGTGGACTCCATGTCAGACTGCTGAACATTCACGAGTGGAGTCCCACAGATTGTGCACCTAGGGTCCTCTCATGTTTGGGATCCACAGCTCTGAGGACCAGCCCAATACAAAGGCACCCTGGCTGGCAAGGTTTGCAGATAATTACAAGGTATGTGCTATTATTACCCGCCCCCACATGAGGTTGACATCCTTCACAAAGGCCTCTCTGAGACCTATGATTGTTGTCAGAAACCTGGACATAAGCTCAATGCCAGATGATGTGACGACATCCCCTTTGGGTAAGACATGGTTCCCATAAAGTAATACATTGATGGTAATCCACTGAACACTGATGTTGATATAAGGGATCTGGGAACACAAGCTGACAGTAAGCTCTCTGTTGACCACCACAGTGCCACTGTCTTCTGAAAATCCTTCCATGTGTCACTTCTCCTGACTAAGGGTGTTGAGTCCGGGAAGTAAAAGGACAGTGTTTCCGTGTACTCTCCCCTCAGTAGGCCAATCAATGTGTACTATGGCTCATTTGCCATGTTCCCCATTGGACACCTGCAACAACAGGATGGCTGTAAATGTACCTCACAAAGAGGATCTTAGGTACTAAATACTTGCCCCATATGGACAAACTCCAACAATTCCAATGAATCTCTGTCTCATATTGGCTACTTAGGTGCAGCCATGTCTGACCCAACCCTGTCAGGAATGCTACATCCACAGAAACCAATCTGCCCACATAACATGCCCCAGATACGTCAACACCATCCTGCCAATCAACAGGAAATGCTGGAGGGACAGATTCATAACCCAGTGAATGGCCACCTTCTGGAATAGACGTCACATACATGTCAAGCAGAGCACATCACTGGCCCTCTTCAAGAGAAATCTGGAGGAGTGAATGGGAAATAGTATACCTACCCTGGGGATCACTCCAGTGACTATACTGAGTAGACACACTGGGGAGAATCGACAGGTGGCATGATACCAGCGTATTCCCATGGGCTAGCTTTGTAAAGCCTCCATGGCCTTTTGCCACATACACACCTATGAATCTTTAAACCTATGGATCTCAGTACTGTCAAATGTGAGTGTGTGCATTAGTGTGTATAAAAGTGTTTGTGAGTGTGCAAACATGTGGTTGAAAGTAGTTTGAGGCCCGTCTCACCCAGTACAACTACCACTGCCATACCTTACAAGTGTTGTAGATGTTATTTACTATATAGGTACCTTAGGACACTACCCAACCTATAAGCTCTGTGGTGTGTGCAATAACTGCATAACACTATAATACCAACAGCTACATAGCTAGGAGTTCTAATATGAGTCCTGGCAAATGTGTGTGTGTGTGTGTGTGTGTGTGTGTGTGTGTGTGTGTGTGTGTGTGTGTGTGTGTGTGTGTGTGTGTGTGTGTGTGTGTGCGTGCACGTGCACACTGGTGTGTATAGCACTGGTTTTGAGTGTGTAGACTTGTATGTGACACTATTATGAGTACTCTCACACCCAGTACAGCCACCATTGCCATACCTCACAAGGCCATGTGGTGTTATTCACCTTACAGGTACCTTGTAACACTCATCACACTAGTAGTCCTGTGCCACCTGCAATAACCACATAATAGTGTGGTACCACAACTTGATGGGTAGGGGTTCCAAACACAACACTAGCAACTGTGATCCTGTGCATGCATGTGTGTGTGTGTGTGTGTGTGTGTGTGTGTGTGTGTGTGTGTGTGTGTGTGTGTGTGTGTGTGTGTGTGTGTGTGTGTGTGTGTGTGAGTGCGTGTGTGCGTGTGTGTGTGTGTAGAGTGTGTGTCTGTGTTTTTTATCTGAGGGTGGTTTCCACCTGAGGGTGTTATCATTGTGAGGTCAGCAAACAGAGACACACTCCACCATAGACTTACCTGTATACAGCCCTATTGCCTGCTAGGCACACTACAAGCTGTGAGACTACACACTGGAGTGCAGATGCAGTGTTGCTTGCACTGTGACTATTACATGTGACCTCGGTGTATGTACACATACCACTGCACATGGCCATGTACTCACACAGCCATATGGGTCTCACACACATTGCACACCCACACAACTGGAATACATACAGAATACACACAGAATACAACACAGACACATACAAACACACACATTAAATAATGCATAATGGCTGAAACCTTACACACACTGATATTACAAATGCCAAATGACTGATGACACACACTTACAAGATGATAATTACTTAAGTCATACTAAGTAATACACCTACATACACTAAATTAGCATCGATGGTATGGATGGCAGGGATGTGGCCCTGGTAGGTATGGATGGCAGTGGTGTTGTGTACAGGTGGGTGTGTGGCACAGGGTGTTGTGTGGGTTTGGTAGCGTGCAGTACACGCCCAACACAATATAACCGCCACCATGGACAGAACGATATACTATACACAAAGATGATAATAACAGTTTATGTTATCTTATTTCATCCAACCGGTTTTGGCTATTCAGCCTTTATCAATGGATACAAAAAAATTTTTTTGTATCCATTGATAAAGGCTGAATAGCCAAAACCGGTTTGGATTTGGAGAAATAATAAAATTATATCTTCATTACTGTGTGTTCACTATCGTTCTTGCTGGTCGTTGGTGGTTTTACATTGTTGTGTGGGTTTGACAGAAGAATAGACTGGGCCATATGGTTGGCATCATGTGTGTGTGTTTGGGGGTGTTCATTAAATGGGCTGTGCAGGGGTGGTGTGTATGTGTCTGTGGAGGTGACTTGTCTGATGGTGATGTGTGTGTGTTTGTATGCACACAGTCACGCCATGTGGGCACCCTACACAAGGGTATTTTGGACAGCTGCGGGCTGTACATGGCAGGATGTACAGTTTACCATCTCCAACCACAGACTTGGGAACTGGGCCTGCCAGGGGTATCACCGGCACCACCATGGCTGAGTCCAGATGCAGTACTACTCCCTGATGGTGACTGCTGCTGCCTGCTGGGATCCACGTCATTGTTGGGACCGGCCAGGATCACATGCCCATGGCCTGCTGCGTCATAGCATGGACGGCACACCCCCTTCAGTAGAGCTGGTGGTACTGCCAGTACAGGAACGGGATGGTGCGCGGCCATGCTGACCCTCATCTGATTGTGGTGCTGCCCTACATCCATGTGGCTGCTGGTAATTATCCACCAAATGCCCAAGCACAGATATTCCAAGTTTGAGGAGTGCCAAGATCTCCCCCCACTGTCTATCCATGATCTCAGTATGCTCACAGATGGCCGCAGTGAGTTCACAACTATCGCCACTGAAACCAAGGACATGCTCATCCATGACCCTGCAATATATGTGTGGTGTTATGTTCATTACATGCCTCTGCCTCCATGATGGCCCAAAATATGCATCTGGTGACTGCTGCTGTGAACTTGCAACAGGGGCATGATGGGCTGCAATCCGCCTCTGAGTACCCCTGCCCATCTGCCTGTGTGGGACCTTGCCAGCACTCTGGTAATGTCCAGTGCCTGCACCCTCACTTGCCATAGTCACCACAGTAGCCTGATCCATGCCACCAACCACCACCTGTCCATTATATGTGACCACCGGTTACAGGGTATGTGCTGGCATTGTGACTGTGTGCAGGGATGGGATTGACAATAGTGGGATGCCAACCGATGGCACAAATTCAGCCCCTGACAACCCCACCTGTGCCTCAATATGTGTATCATCATGGTCAGAGTCTGCAGAGACATTGACATTAGAATCAGAGTGGGACATTCACAACACACAGTCAGACAATAACATACACACTCTGGAAAGACCCTCAGCATCATGCAGTGCAGCCCTTTCCAATTACTGTTACTACTAAAATACACCTCTGGGATATGTGAGTGGTGTTAGTAGGTAATGGCCCTTCACCTAGCACACACTGCACCCATGTAAATTATTATGGTTCACATGTATAGCGCTGTGGCAACTCCTACAGAACATACCTCATTGTACAGGTTTTTGCTGAATGTCTAGATGTGTGGCTCATATGTTTGGTCTGTTCTTCGTAACTCTTGTGTTTGTCTGATACATTACTGGGTTGACCTGTGGAATGGTACCACTAATTAATGTCCTAATTTGAGGTGCAGACTGCATAACCTGCAGTACATGTATCTTAAAACAAAGCTGGTTACTCAAACAACTTCCCAAGCTTACAGTGGATATAGTAAGTGTACACACACCTGTTAACATGCCATGTTTTTGTGATATATCACATGAGACCTCAGAAAATCAGGTCATAACATTGCCAGAATTTCATATGACATATAACCTGTGCAATCCAACTGAAGATCATACATATCAGTTACAGGTAACATATGGTAAATGAAATAGGTTCAATAGGCTGGTTGCATGAGTGTGCACACCCTTAAAGTAATACTCTGTTAAAGCACCTTTTGATTTAATCACAGCATTCAGTCCTCTTGGGAAGGTGTCTATCAGCATAGCACATCTTGACTTGCCAGTGTTTGCACACTCTCCCTTGCAAAACACCTCCAACTATGTCAGATTGCAAGGGCATCCCCTGTGCACTGTCCTCTTCAGGTCACCCCACATATATCCCATTGGACATAGGTGTGGGCTCTGGCTGGGCCACTGCAGAACATTGCATGTGTTCTGGTGAAGCCGCCCTTTTGTTGATTTGGATGTATGGTTTAGGCAATTGTTGTGTGGAAAGGTGGAATTCCTCACCATCCACAGCTATGTGGAAGACACCAGAAGGATTGGAGCCACAATGGGTTGGGAGGGTGGCCTAATGATTAAGGTGTTTGCCTTGCAAGCAAAAGGTGCAGGGTTTGAGTCTCACAAGGGATAAATAGCTAGGCTTAAAATGGCTCGCAAGGGCAGTTAGCTTAGTACTAATCTATGAACCTATGAACCTATGAATAGACCGGTGTTTGGAACTGTTCATATTCCCCCTCCAACTGGGCTGCAGCCTCAGTTCCAGCTTGTGAACAGCAACCCCAAAGCAGGACACTGCCATCACCATGCTTCACCGTGGGGGTGGTGTTGTTGTGGTGATGTGCAGTAGTGTTATTGCACCAAACAAACCTGTCAGAATTGTGGCCAATGAGTTCAACCATGGTCCCATATTACCATAACACATTTTCCCCCTTGCTTTTTGGAGACCTGGTGTATTGTTTTCAGACTTTCTCCAGGCCAGGATGTTGTTTGGTGTGAGGAACTGCTGCCATCGTCTGTCCCTACCCTATAGGCAAGACATATGGAGACCACAGAAGTTTGTTGTGACATGTAGTACACACCCAGTACTTGCTGGAGATTCTTGCTACTCCTTCACTGTAACTTTAGGGCCTCCCTGGCCAGTTGTGGTCTTGTATTGTCATAGAATTTGATGGGATGTCCACTCCTTCACAATGTCACTGTAGCCCCATATTTTCATCACCTTTTGATGACTGTCTGAACTGTGTTCCATGATATGTGCAATGCTGTGGAAATGTTTTGGTACCCTTCTCCAGGCTGATACATCTCAAACATGTGGTCCCTTAGCAGCTTCGTCAGCTCTATGTGAACCATGGCTGTTGCTGTAGCAGGCAACTGGGTATATGTTAGGATAACCCTGGTAGGACAGCTGACCATTATTTGCTGTTAATCAAAGAGTTTCTGTAATTGATGGCAGGTGTGTACCCAATAAGATGTACTGCTATAGTTATATCGAAAGCTGCCTCAACACAGTAGTAGCTTCAGCCTGTGTACACATATGCATCTAGGTTGTTGTACTATTGTTATGTGTCATTATTGTTTCCCTAACAGATTTGTTTGCTTTATAATTGAATTGTACAGGTTATAGGTCACATGAAAGGTCGGCAGTATTGTGAAATTGTCTATTGTGCTCTCATTTTTGTATATCACAAATACCTGGCATTCTAACAGGTGTGTACACCATTTATATGCACTGTATACCACTAATTTATACAATATAACCCTAGTTTTGGGCCTTTGTCCCCTCCCCATTTTGTCAGTCTTTGTCCAGATGTCCTGCAATGACAGGTTGTGAGATATGCTACTGATATGTGACATCTCCTGCAAATAGGCCCCTGTGATTACCACCATGATGCAATGCAGTAAACACCACCACAACTGAACATGCAGATATTTGTGTGCATGGTCACATGCATTAACTTTAGCATGCCTGGGATACTGGTGAGCCACAACAGGAAAATCCCATACTTACCAGCTTCAGGCTGCTGTCCCATGTGCAGACTAGAGGGACTTATGTAGTTGTGAGGGAGAGGTATTGTTAGCAGATTCATATCTGACATGGCTTAATGGTAAGTCACTTCGGCTGTGGTGTACAGGGTTGTGGGTTTGAGCCTTGCAAAGGCTGTTTATTTGTGGGAGGATGGCATAATGGTTAAGGTGTTTACCTTGCATACGCAAGGTGCAGGGTTTGATTCTCACATGGGGTACTTGGCTAGGCTTAAAATGGCCCACAAGGGCAAATAGCCTAGTACTAATCTATGAACCTAAGATTAGATATCAGTACAAGATAAACACTATGTTTCTGCACAGGTACAGTACACACTATGATATTACACAATTTGCTGTCCTTCACCATAGATGTGCACTTGTGTGCATTACTAAACCCCACCCGCTAATCCATTTTGTACTGACATATGCATCTAGAGACTCTATAGAAGACAGTTTAAATGCTACCTCATTACACTGATGTGCACTTTGGCCTTACCTGGATGCTCCTCGCCTGTTGCCTGGGTGCCACCTACCTCCATGACTGCTGTTTCCCATGTTTGAGGTTGTGTGGGGGCTACTTCAAGGTTGGCAAGGAGCTCCTCTGTTGCTGTAACTGGGGCCTGTGTGGCTGAACCCCCCCCTCCACCGGTAGCAGTACAGAACTTCGCTACAGCAGCAGCCCTTTACCGGGCGTGGCATATCAGGTCAGTTGCTCTATACCTGACCTGATCATATGTGCATCCATGGTGGCCCAAGATGTTCGCTCTGTGGATGATCTCATCCCACAGGGCAGTCCAGTCCCACAGATTTTGCCGGCTATGGCCAAAAAGGATGGCATAATTTAAGATAACCGCTTCTGTGATGGCTGCTGTCTCTGCATCGGTGTATGGCAGTTGCCACTGCATGGCACCTGGAAGACATAAACAGGGAAACCCATCACAGGATCTCAGACATTGCACAGAGTTCTTTACAGAGCCAGCACATGAATAATGACTATCATTAGCCACCACTTACAAACACATCATACCCCTGTACCTAGCAGCATTGTATGAACATGCATTGTACTCCTGGTCATGATGTGTCATGTTCATCCCAATGAGGGCCAGTACATTGCATAAACCACCATTCATTCACATTTGTGTAGAGGGTTGACAATGGCTGTGTTCCTTGCAGATGGGATGTCAATGGTGCTCAGGCTTTGCTTGCATACAGTGTGTAAAGGAGCTGGAAGCGTATGCCTGGGTTCATGTAGGATGCAGACAGGAATGTTATCAGGCCCCAAGGGAACTTGCTTTTGTTAACTTTGATTAGGCAGTTTGCACCTGATCCATGATGATGAGGGAAGGGGTGTGTGTGCTGTGTATATCCACCTATACTGATGGTGAGCCAGGAGGGTGATGTTTGCCCTAAAACTGTCTGCAGCAGGTTGTTTGTAGCTATGGTGTGTGTGTATGTGCTGTGATTGACCACCATTACAGGGTGGGTTGGGTTGTTGCCTCTGAGACTGCAGACATATGTGAAGATGGCCTTGTGATTGCCCTTAATGAATGTGTCCAATGTGTACTCATAGTTAGCCTTACAGTAATCCACCTGTGACCTAATATGTTCATTCAGACAAAGGTTGACATGCTGCCCAGTTGGTGCCTGCTCCTACTTTGCCCTGTACAGCCAATATAGCATCACATTATGTGCTTTGTGCATTGCTACTGTCCAGCAAAGGGGTTTAATCAACTTTGGTGGAGACAGGTTTTACAAGTAAGGTATTGCTGAGGCCATACAGTTATGTATGTGGTCATATATCTGTTTGTAGTAGGCATGGACACAAGATCAGAACACAGTCGGCCACCTCTACAATTTCAGTGTGATACTCATGCTTATTCTAGTACCCATGTCTTATTTACCTGACATTTTGCATCCCATGTCAGTTGTTATGAGGCAGCCAGGTTCACCTACCCATACATACATATGCACAGGTAATACCTGCTATACATTTCTGTTCTATGTCAGTATGGCACACTGTGATTATACTGTTGCTGCCAAGTCATTCCTGTCAACCTGTTAGGGCAGGACATCTTGAGGACACCGCACATACATGGTGAACTATGGGCCAAGATTAGTGATACTTTCTTCATATTGATGTAACACACATACATCATTTGATAATACAGTAGCCTTTGCATTCACAGACATACTCTGGAGGATGTCTGCTGCTGACATGGCAGGCAGAGAGGGGAAAGGCTAAGAGTGTGGTAGTGAGGGTAGGACCTTTTAATGTTGCAAGTATGACTGGTATGGGGACAGAGCTAAATGATATGATGGACAGAGGAAAGGTGGAGATATTGTATGTGCCAGAGACCAGATGGAAGGGGGGTATGGCTGTGTATATCAGTTGGGTACAAATAGTTCTATCATGGTGTGTATGGGGGTGGACATGGTGTAGGGGTTAACCTGAAGGAACATTATGCCAAGGGTGTTTTTGGAGGTGATAAGAGTGTTGAGTGGAGTTATGTTTATGAGGCTGGGAATTGATGGTGTAATGATGACAGTTGTTAGTGCATATGTTCCATTTGTTGCGTATGGGATGGGTGAGTCAGGAGTACTTTGAAGGGGTTTGATGAAGTGGTGATGAGTATACCCAAGGGTGAGAGACTGGTGACTGCAGCAAATTTCAATGTGCAAGTTGGTGAAGGGGGACAGAGGGATTGCAAAAGTGATGGGTGGGTATGGTATTAAGCCAAGGAATGCAGGAGGTGTGATGGTGGTGGAATTTGCAAAAGAGGTTGGACCTGGCTGTGATGAATATTTATGTTTACAAGACTGAGGGGCATAGGGTGACATATAAGAGTGGTGGGAGATGCACACAGGTGGATTATCTCCTATGCATGTGGGCCTGTTTGAAGGGGAATGGAAACTGTAAAGTGGTGACAGTAGAAAGTGTAGTTAGGCAGCATGGACTGTTGGTCTGTGGGATGGCATTGGTGATCAAGAAGAGGGGGAGGAGTGTGAGGGAGCACCATGAAGCAAATGGTAGATACTGTAAAAAGGTGATTGCGAGGTTGGTTCATGGAAAAGTTATGATAGGCAGTGGGTGGCAGTGAAGATTTACCAAATATCTGGGTAGCTACATCTGAGCTAGTAAGGGAGATGAGTAGAACAGGGCTTGGTGTGCCATATGGACAGAGGAAGGAGGACAAGGAGACCTGAGTGGTGGAATGAGGGAGTACATGGGAGTATACAGAGAAAGAGATTGGCGAAGGAGAAGTGGGATTGTCAAACGGATGAAGAAAGTAGACAGGAGTATACGGAGATGGTGTGCATGGCAAAGAAAGTGGTGGCAAAGGCTAAGGATGGGGCATCTGAAGGGCTGTATGTAAGTTTGGATACCAAGAATGGAGGATAGAACCTGTACCAATTGGCTAGACAAAAGCATGTAGCTAGGAAGAATGTTCAGAAAATAAGGGTGATAAAGGGTAATGGTGAAAACGTACTCACAAGCAAGGAAAGTGTGTAGAGCAGATGGAAACAGTACTTTGATGGGCTGTTGAATTAGAAGAATGAGAGAGAGAGAGAGAGAGAGACAGTTGGATGATGTGGGTATGGTGAATCAGGAAGTGCAACAAAGTATCAAGGGGGTAGTAAGGATAGCTATGAAGAGGTTTAAGAATGGAAAGACTGTTGGTCTAGATGATATACCTGTGGAAGTAGCTGGCCTAGCAATGTCACCATCAGTATTGTTCAACACACACTCCAGTAGTAGTCATATGTGAGCCATTCTTTCCTGGGGTGACTCAGGGGCCTGAACTGTATTCTATGTCACTGCAGACAGACACAGATGCTATGGCCATAGTTTTTGATCAGAAATATATCAGTATAGTAAGTCTTGTTGAGACATATATGTTAAACTTCCTATTTCCCCTTATTACATACCCCCTACTGCAGTCCATGACATGTATACTTGTTTGACATACCTGTTTTTTTTTTCAAGTGTAGGTGGTTATATCCTGCTTGCTGTTGTTTGTTTTTTTCTGTCCAGTTCCCTGTCTCTCTCTCTCTCTCTCTCTCTATCTCTCCAGGATGTAAGGTATACAGCTGTTTTGCATAGGCAGCAGCTACCCCCACTTGCTAATTGCATGTAGAACAGCTGGGTATCATTACAATAGCCAATTGCATGAAAACACACTCCTATAACTGAGTACTTCATGTGGGTGTTGGCCCTTTACCTTGCCTGTGAGGAGAACTTCATGGAGGTGTGTGGCAAGCAGCATCACAGAGGATAGTTGGAAATACCTCTTACAACAAACACTGTGGGGACAGCCCAACAATCTGGGGGAGAATGTTCCAGACATAGAGACTGAATGTAAGTATTGCTGTTATACATTTGAAGTGCTGCTAGTCTGACAAGGTTTGCGTGGATATGGTTGTTCTGTGTAATTTTATGTCTGACAGTGTTATGTGGTTGACATAACTCTCAACTGTAGGGCTATCAGCAGACTGGCCAGAGGTTGGACACTTATACTTGGCATGTTACACATTTTTTGTCTTGGGAAATTCAGTGGCATACTCTGAGAATTGCAGTCAGTAAACAGTAACATCCATTTTTGTTTCTGACTTCATATCCCTCAGAACGGATATGTTACAACAAACCTTGTTACACCAGCAACTTTCTCAGTTTATAACAGCAATATGTCAATGATGCCCCTGTGTTTGGGCCTCTGTTCCCCAAGTATGTCTGGCTTTGTCCAGATGTCATGTAGTAAGAGGTGGATAGGTATGGTATATCATTATTTAGTGACTTCATTCCTGATATCATCCCAGTGATGTATCAGACTGCCAGCCATGTTATGTGTAAGAGGCCTTATATATAAGGACAAAGCCTGGACATTCTGTGGGATTCTGTACAGTTGGGAGGTCTGTGTATTTCTGGTGATTGTTGACAGACTGTCAGGACTGTGTAGCAGTGTACTGTGAATATGTTATTTGGCCTGTGTAGCGAGGGGGTAGATGTAAGTGTTATTGTTCCTTTTCTGTCTGACTTTGTATGCTGCTCCAGTTTCTGGTGGTCTGTCAACTGTTATATGTTTGTAGGGGAGGTTTGAGACATGTCCCGTACCACAGTCAAGTGTCATACTACACTGTGAATTGAGCCAGTATATGTAGGGGTAGTGTGTGAGTGGCAAACATGCTGATGGGTTTGTTCACACAATCCTTATACTCTACTGTTCATTTGGCTTACCAGTATGTGACTGTGGGGGACTTAGCTGTGGGTATGCACTTTCACACTGGTGTCTGTTTTTCAGTGCTGCTACATCCCTGTAGTGACTGATACCTCTACAAATACATGTGTAATTGTGTCAATCTGACTGTAGTTTAGACAGTGCTTGGTGACATGCCTAGCAGCTCAGTGTAGTTTCCCCACTGTTATGTTATGTCCAGATATTTGTGGGATGTACTGTTGCTTTGCCCCAATATGAGTTGTGTATTTCTGATACATCAGTGGGATGCTGTGAGGATTTAAGTCAATAACTAATGGGAAGTAACAGGGTTTTGGACTTGTGCTATATCAGTCAATATATGTTAGAACAGAAAGGAGGGTGTTACTGCAGCAACTTTGTCAGCTTATCTACTCCAGTATTTGAGATATGTCCCTATTTTCATGGCTTCCACCCTCCACTTTGTCAGGCTTGGTCCAGATTCATTGCACCAAGGGGTTCTGAGCATACCTCTGAACTGGCCAGATTGTGTCAGAATGTCCAGGTTTATTGCTCATATTTCTGGTCTGTTCCACACATTCCTTAATTGTATTTATCTGGTACATCCGTGTAATGATGTCAGGATTCCTATCAGTAGGTGTTGACATACATTTCATTTTTTGAACTCACATCCTTCAGAACATGTATGCTGAAACTTACCCTGTTACTCTAGCAACATTCCACAATTATAAGAGCATTGTTTAGATTATGTCCCTAGTTTTGACCCATTGTACCCCCATTTTTACAGCCATTGTCCAGAATTCTTGCAGTAAGAGGTTGAAAGGTATGGTGCTGAGGTATGACTCCACTACATGTTATGAGCATATATATATATATATATATATATATATATATATATATATTTTATTTTTGCATATATATATATTTTTTTTTACATGTATATATTTTATATGTATATCTCTATAAATAGTTGTATATACTTTCTCATATTTATCTCACCATACATATCTTATATGTGTATATTCATATATAGAAACATGACTGATTCCACAGTGTTTTTCACTACTGTTCAATACCTGTACTGAATGATATATTTGAAAAAGCAACAGAGATTTCTACAGCTCAGATGGTATAGTAGTACATTACTCTGACTAGTGTGTACAGGGTCCTGGGTTTGAGACTTAGCAGGACCTATTTTGTTGCTGGGCAGAACAATGGCTGATGGAGATAGGATAATTAAGGCACTTTTAAGCAGTTGTAAGCAGGTTTGCATGGGTTTGCGCGATGGTAAGCAATGCCAACACATGGTTAACTGTACAGATGCTTAAACTGTGTAGGCATTGCTCAGCATCACACAAATTTGCTTAGCAAAGATAAGCATTGCTTAAATGGGTAGATGCTAAGCACTGCTTACCAGTTCACAAATCTGCTTAGCTATGCTAATTATTGCTAAACATTTAGATTTAAACAATGCTTACACCATCTAAGCATAGCTGAGCAAAATTTAGCATTGTTGAGCTTTCATTTTATGGACTATCAGGATTGTGGGGTTGATTCCTTATTAATAACATCTTATGGTATGTATGTTTACCTTCCATGACATCCCCTATGTGCTTTCATTACATTAAATTCTTGTGTGGCTATACTGTATGGAACACTTGTGTTTATATGGGGGTTTCACATCTGTACTACACTGACACTTCACATTTGGACCTACTACACTACCCTGGTTAACTATATTTTAGTGCTGCTTTCACATATAAAAATGAATGGACTGTCTTGGGACTTAAACTGTGAATGACTGCATGCTAAGCAAAGGCTGTAATCACTACACTATCTTACTTGGGGTATTTTGGATGTATATTTCTATTTAACTCCCTCAGGTGTTTAAGCTATGCTGCACACAGCTGTCCAACACACACACCTACTCAGCCATGCTTAAACTTTAGTGGGGATGGGAAAAAATATTTGTTTTATTTGTATTAGTTTACGGATATGCACATAGCTAACAGTCATACCTATCAACCTCTTAGAGCCTAACATCTGGACAAAGCCTAACATGATGGGGGGGACAAAGAGGGACAGATTTTAAATATTGCTCTTACAAACTTAGAAAGTAGATAGAATAATAGGTTTTGCATTAGCCATGGCTTTTTTGAAGGATGTGGAGTCTTAGACTGAAATGTTTGTCATTCTCTTATGAATTCCATCCTTAGCTCTTTGCCAGACAAGTACAGATTTTAGGAGAAACGTACCTACCATATGTGGCAAAAATCTGCATTCTGCGAAAATCTGTACAGTTGAGAGGTATGCAACAGAGTCCACAGACTATTTTTGTTTTCAAAGTGCTGTACAGTACTTCCTGAGTGCAGGGGGCGTGTTTACTGTACAAGCACTGCTTGGAAACTCCCCCTGCACTCATTCATGGATCGTGCCCATGCAGGTTATACAGCAGCACACCATGAATATGCAAGGCACGCTGCTGTGCTGCACTAGCACAATCCACTCCATGCAAGAATAGACTTATTCTTGCATGGAGCTTTCATGAATCCTAGGGCAAGTCTTTTCTAGTTGTCAAACATAATTCTTGTAATATTCTCACTATCAGCACTGACAGGTATAGGGAAAGCATTAACAAAATCAACTTATTTTCTTCAGATCTTATAACCTTAGTGGTGAAACCAGATCTTAAAATTGTTGAAAGTTTGTCAGATCTTTTTACTTTAACTTCATCAATGATGTTATCAGTTCTCTGTGAATGATAGTCTTTCTTCAAAAAGTGATTTGAAAAAATTGGCTTCAGCCAAAAACACATAATCATCACTGATGATTGTGCTCAATCTGATAAACTGAGCACAAATCATGTTCCATTTCCTAAAATTTTGGTGCAACTTTTACAATGCAAGCAATTATTAGCAATTTTTTTTCTATAAATATTATTATGAAATGTATAGTTATCTAACTCCACAGTGAAATGGACATCCTAGAAGGTGGCGATGTTCCCTTTATCACCCAAGGTAAAGAACAAAGCTGGAGTAGAACTATTAAATAAAGAAATAAACTCCATTAAATAATTTTCAGGCATTCCAAAAAATAGTCACTGTATCTTTTTTTTAAAATGAAAGCGACTTGAACAATTTCCAACATCTCAAAACTAAGTTAGCAAATACTGGAGCTGTTCTGGCTCCCATCACTCCACCTTTAATCTGAAGATAAATAAGATCATGAAACAAAAAAAAAATATTCTGTAAAACAAGATCCAACAGCTGACAAATGGTGTTAACATATGTGTTGCTGAAAACAGTCAATTTACTCAAGTATAACATTATATGTTCAACACCCACATCCTGTAAAATGCCAGTGTATAAAGATTTAACATCAAGTGTGATCATAAACGTTTCTTTGACAGTAAAAGGGTACTGTCTCAAACAATCAAGAAATACCCATGAATCTTTAAGGTTAAAATTCGTCTGCGGAACAACAGGCTTAAGAATCTTATCCAAATAAATTGAAAATTTTTTTTACATATACAGTTACCACAATCAGCCTTAGTCTTGTGTATTTTTGGCATAACAAAATGTCTACCTAGAAAATGTATTACTGGGTGGGAGGATGGAAAAATGGTTAAGGTGTTTACCTTGCAGACACAAGGTGCAGGGGTTGATTCTCACATGGGGTAATTGACTAGGCTTAAAATGGCCCACAAGGACAATTAGCCTAGTACTAATCTATGAACCTATGAATCAGCACTGGAGACCATTTAGAACTGGTTGTGGTGACATACTCGGTAACATGATTGTTATCGCCGTTTATGCTGTTGTTATTGTTTTTTAATGAGAAGGCTT
The DNA here is from genome assembly GCF_019279795.1 of Protopterus annectens. NCBI lineage: Eukaryota > Metazoa > Chordata > Ceratodontiformes > Protopteridae > Protopterus > Protopterus annectens. The sequence goes on from NC_056744.1 coordinate 542,704,831, forward strand.
TATTAAGTTGCACTTTAACTGAAATACCTTCATAAAGCACATTAAAGCTAATAAAATAGGGATTTAACTTAAATTTGATATCCAGCATATGAATGTCTTGTTTTAAAATGGTAATCTTTTTTTATTGTGCCTAATAAAAAAACAGAGAACTTGCAGACCAGTGTGTTATTGCACAACTCTTCCAGCTGTGAATAGACGTCATAATGTATCCCATTTGGGAATTTATAGAGTCTTAGTCCTAATGGCACATGTTTAACTAAGAAACCATGTTCTAAGTAGAAATTATCATATTCTATAGATTTCAGTTTGAAAAGTTTACATTCTAATTCAAAAATATTTGACTTACAAGAAGCTGAGAAGATGAATTCACCATGCAAAGCAGTGGCTTTACCATCATCAAAAATACTACTTCATCAAAAAAAGGGATTCATACATTCCACAGGTAACTTTTCAACTGCAAAATCCTGGGTGAATGAGACTCCGTCATCAAAGTGTGATTGCTAGTATTGTTGGTCAAATCCATATTACTGGCAATACTGATTGTAGTACCAGTAGAAATTGCTTTAAAATTGATGGAAACATTAGGAAGTATGTTAGACATCTGTGTGATGAAGGCATGTGCGAAACTCATTAATGAAGTAAGAGACAGTGCAAGATCAACAACATTTTCAGCCATGGAATGTAAGGATACATGCAGATTTGGAATACTCTTCAACAGTAAATGGGAAAAATGGTTTGTAGAACTTTTCATGTTACAGCATAGCTCACCTACTATAATGAACCAAAAAATGGCAAAAAAGGCAATGTCAAAGTGTACCAAGAAATTTACAAAAGAAGAAACATTACAAAAAAAAGAAACACTTGAATGGAAGCACTTACAAAAACAGTAACTTTTAGCACTTTCTTTATTTAATTATAGCCAGAACTTCATCAGAAAATGGTCAAACAGAAGAGAACTCTTACTTTAAGTCAGCTGACTCGCAAAGTGCCCATTCTTAAAGAGATCACCATAATGAAATTATCAAACTAAACAATACAAATATCCCTGGAAACACTCATTATATAGTGAAACACTTATAAACATGTTTAGAATATTACAAAATGTACACAGGAATATATTTATAAATACAAGAAAAATTACATAAATTATGGCTATTAGAATACATTTTATATTTATTGATTCATTTAAACCAGGTGAATATCTACAGCCATTTTAAGCTGCCATTTAATTTCATGAACATCTAAAATATTATTCACATCACCCATGTTAAAATCAGTTTTGATTTGTTCTAAAACAAAAAATACATTTAGAAAGAAACCAATAATTTTGTTTGAGCTTCCATCCAAGTGTTTTTTTTATTGTACTGCAAGCAGACCTGCAACTCTGTTACAGTATAATCTCTCCACATAGAGAAACTGGCACATCTCTGTATGGTACATTATCATTCCTGATGATATTATGTGCTAGTCTGATAATGATAATGTTAACTGTATGTCCACAGAATGTCTGCAATTATAAAAGTTGCCACTACTGTGACATATATATATAAATATATATATATATATATATATATATATATATATATATATATATATATATATAAAATTAGGGGTACCTGCTCATTGCATTTGAACACAGATGGGAATAGGAAGTGGTGCTGAAGAATACAAGGTTAGTTTGCTAGCTGTGTTGGGTGTTATGTATTCATATGTGGCTGTATATTTTGATGTTTATATCTATTCCCCATGGCTATTATTTGAGGATCCTTACATTATATTCTACTATAGGCACTCTTGCAGGCTCTCAGAGATGTCCAACAACCCCCTGCATGGCATATTGTCTAGCATGATATGTTATCTATGGTTCTACTGATGTATTCTGGTTATGTCAGAAATTTCCCTCATATGCTGCCTTTTGTACTGCTGCCTTGGCATCTATATCACCGTATCAAAGACACAAAATGGTGAACGCTCACAAGAGCAAAAATGCCGAAAGTTGAACTTATTATTGTGGAGGGCTGTGCCCCCCACATCCCCGCGCTAAATATATATTTCAACTCCGAGATCGCACTACAGTGAGGAAAGGGCAAATATCCTAATCTTCACTGTACAGCAATCTCAAAAACGGACCCTCGATATTTCGGCACTTTTGCTATTGTGAGCGTTCGACATTTTACTTTTCAATTCGGTGATATAGACCCGCTGCCTTGTACTGGCATTTCATGTCATTTGAGGTTTATGAATCTCACATAGGGAGCTATTAGCCACAACTGAATGTTGTATTCTGTGTGAGCTATATATGACCCTGGATTCAATTAACTCTGTGCAGGAATGGTGCTATTCCTGCATGGAGTAAACCGTGTCCATTTTCCCTTAGCTTTAACAGCAGCACACCTTGCATATTCATGAAGCTGCGCTGCTGCTAAGGCTAAATGAACATGAACACTACTGAGTGCAGGGGGCAGGTTTAGGTAGTGCACACACATCTAACAGGCCCCCTGCACTCAGCAAGTGTATGGCACTTTTTTAAAAGTATTTCAGTGTCCGTGGACACTAAAATGAAATAAATGAGTATTTCAGTGTCTGCAGACAATGAAATACATAGGGGAGCAAGAAAGCAAAGCAGGGGGTGTGTGACAAGTTCTGTCACACACCCCCCTGCATTGTAAAAGTGTCGTACGGCCATAGCCTCAACTGTACAGGTTTCCGCAGAATGCCTAGATGCCTGCCTCACATACCTCTCAACCTCCTAAAGCAAGAATGCTGTTCAAAGCCATAAATAATGGGGGGACAAAGGCACAAAAATAGGGACACTTTTTTAATATTGCACTTACAAACCCAGAAAGCTGATAGAATAAAAGGTTTGCAATAACACGGACTTCCTGAAGGGTATGAAGACTGAAACCCAAATGTCTGCCATTGTAAAGGTGCCATAAGGCCATAGCCTTCAACTGTACAGGTTTCCGCAGAATGCCCAGACGCCTGCCTCACATAGCTCTCAACCTCCTAGAGCAAGAAAGCTGTGCAAAGCCATAAATAATGGGGAGACAAAGGCACAAAAATAGGGACACCTTTTAAATATTGCACTTACAAACCCAGAAAGTTGATAAAATAAAAGGTTTGCATTAGCACAGATTTCCCGAAAGGTATGAAGTCTAAAAGCCAAATGTCTGTCAGTATGTTCTGACTTAAACCCTGAGTGATTTGCCAATGATTTGCTAGAAAAACACAGTCACACTTCCTAAGTTTGTAAGAGCAATAATTAAGATCTGTTCCTATGTATCCCTTTACAATTTCCCTTACTGCGACTGACAAGGAGTACAGATATGTGTAAATAAAGTGGGTTTATTAATTTATTTTTTTTACATTCTAAGGTATGTTTAAGCATAGCTGAGTGGGTATGTGCATTATGGCCCTCTGTTCAGCATTGCTAAAACATCCCATAGGAGATAAATAAAAAGATACAGCTAAAATCCTCATGCAGAGATAGCATAGTGGTTAGAGTCCTGGCTTTTCATGCAGGCATTCATGGTTCAAGTGCTAAGACAGGCACCTTATTTTACATGGGAAGGCAGTGTTAAAATTATTATTTTAATTTTAAATTATGTAGTAATTGATATTTGTTAACCAGGGTAATGTAGCTGGTCTAAAATGTAAGTTTGAGTGAATATAATGTGAAATCACCCATGTATATATAAGTGTCCCATACAGTATAGTCACCCCATGGTAATGTAATAAAAGCACATAGAGGGACGTCATGTAAAGTAAATTATATACATTTACTAATATGTCAGTAATTATTAATTAAGCCATTATACTGATATTTTTTTAAATGAAAAGTGAGCAATGGTTAGCATTGCTCAAATGTGAATGCTAAGCAGCAGCCAGCTCAGCTAAACGGATTTGCACACTGTTAAGCAATGCTCAGCGATTACCCCTTTAAGCACTGTTCAACCCAGCTTAGCGGGTTTGCACGTTGCTAAGCTGTGCTCAGCATTTTTGAAATGGTCCAGTGGTGGCAAAGGGTGGGAATATGGCCTTATTTACACCGTGCAGACGGGAATACAGCCATAACCTGTTTAGTTTGATGTCTGCAGGAACATGTCTTGTGTTGGAGAGGAAGTGCACTTTTGGGTGCAGCTCTGGAGCATCCTGGAGTCCAGGGTCATGGCTGGACTCCTCATAGAACAACATGATGACAGACTGCTACAGGGCCAGTACTAGAGCTCTCAGTACAAAGTGGAGGCCTGAGACTGTCTGGCACATGACCTCACCAGTGCCACTGGAATCCTCCGAACTGGTAAGCAGGTATGGCATCATTATGCCAACCTAAAGCATAGGAAGGGGGAGCGCTTGACCCAATGGATCCAAGATGCTCGGGAACGGCATGCTCCAGAAGTTTGTAAGTATCCCAGATATAGCTGTACCAAGTTCTAGCCTGAGTATGTGAGAGACAGGTATGCATAATCTTTGTTTCTCACCCCTACAGCTACAGAAGAGAAGGCAATCAACATTGAGGCCCATGCTGACAGACTGAAAAGGATGCGCCGACAGGCTGCTGAGTACAGATCTACCTTTCAGTATATAGTGAAATAAATAAGGAGTGAACTATTTACTGTGTTCTGTGTGTAATGATTAAAGAAAAGTTTGCCAGACTAATAGTCATCTACATCATATGCAGTAGTAGAGCACTGTGTCATATAAGTACAATAAAAATCTAAACTACAAACTGTTGTGCTTATTCTGGTAAGTTGTTGTAGAAATAGAATGTGTACAGGTTCTGCACAGAAAATATGGCTTTGACAGCATGAATTAACAGAGGTTGTTCTGAGAATCAGCTAGTATGCAAAACAGTAGCTTGTGGAGCTGTAAATCAAGATATACATGAAATATGATATATGTTATGCACCAAGATCCGAACCCAAAATACTAATGTCAAATGCATTATAGTGTGTCCCCTGCTGCAGTGTCTTGTGTTAACCTTTGTTTTCCAGATCATATAATATGAAAGTATTACTACACATTACAGTAACTATCTGTCATGTATGAATCTCAGGATTACAAGGTCAGACTGTCTAACCCACAGAGTATTAGGCCGAAAGTCAAACAAAGGACAGCAATTCCCCACTAGCCCAATGTGATTAGAAACAGCCTTGTAGTTCATTTTAGCATACCCAAACACAGTTCGAATCCAGGAAGTGGTTCATAGGTTCATAGATTGGTACTAGCCAAGAAGAAGTGTAGACCACAGCAGAGACCACCAGCCACGGAATATCTTCAGTAAAGAATCTTTATTAGACGAAACAAGGTTGCTTATGTGTGATACCTTTAAAAGAGCAACCTATTTAATTGCATTTATATTAACTTAATTTATTTTAATTTGCTCTAATTAATCAATTAGATGTAAGTCAGATGACTACTGAATAGTATAAATGGGTTAAGTTTCCTCATGCATACATCTTGATAAAGCCTGGTATCAGCCAGGCGAAAGCGCTTGTTTTAATTTTGCCTGCTAGTTTTTCGCTACTGTTTCGTCTAATAAAGACTCTTTACTGAAGATATTCCGTGGCTGGTGGTCTCTGCTGTGGTCTACACTTCTTCTTGGTTGGTGTTTCACTTTGTTTCCTGTATAGGTTGGTACTAGGCTATCAGCCCAAGGGTCTAAACAAGCCTAGCCATAACAATTTCCTGGCTATTTCTTCCCAGAATATTTACTTCCCTGGTCCCCTGTGACTGATGTGATGCCCAGGCTGAATTTCCTATCTCCCATCCAATCGTCAACATTCCTTTTGAAGAGGGCCATAGAGGCACTCAGCTTGACATGTATGGACAGTCTTTCCCAGAGTATGGGGAGTCTCTGGGTCAGGAACCTAACCCTCCAGCATGTTTTGTTCATTGTGATGACCAGGTTTAGATCCTTGGAGTGTGTGGTTCTGAGGGATTGGGATTTCTTTTTTTTTTTTTTTGCAATTTGATTATTTATTAGCATTTTTAGAAACACAAATTCAAAGACAAAACAATAATTCACACAATACAAATAGGTTCAAAACAGATAAGTGAAAAATCTTCATACAATCCTGCTTAAGAACAGGTACATTCAGTACTGATATAACAAAAAGAAATATTTAGCTTCTTTAATCAAGTGAATAGGATACCAGCTGAATAAAAACAAAAAAGAAAGTGTAGAAAGGATTTGCTGAGAGGTATTTGTTTATACAGGTGTGTGAAGGTATATCAGTACTCCTAAATCCTATTTGATTTAACTATATACAACATATACAAGCGACTGTCACTAAGTGAAAGGGAATTAGTATAAGGAAGCTAGAATATATTGCCTGCACAAATGTAAAAAAAGATATCATAAAGGGTCACAATAATTGTAATCTTTCAAAGGTTCTGCTGGAGATAAATAATGAAGAGAAGAGGTATTTACAGATAATAGGAGGAGAAATGGAGAACAACCTAAGTAGGATATTGAGTAACAATATCTAGAAGGTTATTCCAATATTTCTGAAAGTAACTTAACTTCTTTTTGCTTGTAGTTTTTAGTTTACTTGCCAAAACATATTTAACAGCCATTGATTGGAAGTCCTTCCAGGACATTTTGGCTCTGTCTAGCCAGTTTAAGGTAATGTAAGTTTTGAGTAATACACACAATGTCACAATGATAAGTTTAATTTCAGGTTTAAACGAACCTGAATAGATATTTAATAGCGCCATTTCCCAGGATAGAGGGGATTTCTTTAAGTGTAGCATGTCCAACAGCACTGAGTTTGACATGGCCTTGTATGTTAAGCAGAGATCGCCTCTGAGTAGGTGATATGCGACAGAGTATAGCTGGAGTTTTTTAGACGGTCAGCATAGGGCATCTGCTTTAGGGCTGTGATTCTTTTAGTGAGGTATTTCTGTGGCTTTTCCAGTTGTTGCAGATGCCTTTTGAGGTACATACCAAATGGGGCATTGTGCTCTATAATGGGTCTAATGAGGGATGAGTACAGTGGGACAATGACCTCCTTTTTCTGGATGAAAAGCCCTTAGTGATGAGGTGTGCCACATAGAAGGATTTCCTGACTGTTGTGGCTATGTGGTTATCAAAGGTGAGACCACTGTCCACCTGTGTCCCTAAGTCCTTTATCACACTTTCAGTATTTAGTGTACTGCCACTTATGTGGTAATTCATGGATACATGTTTTTTTCCCAAAGGGGATAGCTATACCTTTCTTGGCATTGAGCTTGAGCCCATGGTTCTGGCACCAAGCATCTGTTTCTGTAAGGCCCTTTTGTAGCATATCCACATCATGTGGGGATTCAGTAATGGCTCCCAGTTTGCAGTCATCTGCAAACTTTGTTAGCCAGAGTCTCTTAGTACTGGCCTGTACTTCAGAGAAGTAAATGCCAACAAGGGCAGTCCCAGGACTGAACCCTGAGGTACTCCGCTTGTCACTTTTCTGGAGCTGGATTTTGAGTCAGCTACTTTTACAGTGTGGGTTCTATCAGTAAGCCAGTTGGCAACCCATCAAGTGACATAGGGATTAATGCCCAGCTTAGTAAGTTTATCTATGATTCCAGAGTGGGGGATGGTATCGTAGGCCTTGGTGAGGTCCAGACAAGCTGTGTGGACCACCTTACCCTCGTCCATGGCTCTGGAGACTGATTCAAAGAAGTCAATCAGGTTGAGGAGACAAGAACGGCCCTTTACAAAACCTAACTGGGTGGGTCCAGTGCTGGAAGGTTACCTATGTCTTTGTTTATAAGTTCCATGATAATGCATTCCATGGCTTTGCAGATCAGGCTCTTCAGACTGATGGGACAATAGTTCCCGGGATCCAAGGTGGATCCCCCCTTGTAGAGTGGGATAACTGTAGCTGTGCACCCCTCATTGGGCATGATGCCTGAGGTGAGTCTATGATTATACCTGACACTTAGGTGAGGTGTCATTTCATTTTATAGTTCATAGGGTGGTACTAGACTATCGGCCCTTGGGCCTATACAAGCCTAGCCATAACAATTCCCTGGCTATTTCTTCCCACAGTATTTATTTCCCTAGACCCCTGTCTAGCAGGGTGACTGATGTGATCCCCGGGGTGAATTTCCTATCTCCCATCCAATCATCAAGGTTTCTTTTGAAGAGGGCCAAAGAGGCGCTCTGCTTGACATATATGGGCAGTCTATTCCAGAGTCTGGGGAGTCTCTGGGTCAGAAACCTATCCCTCCAGCATGTTTTGTTCATTCTGATGACAAGGTTTAGATCCCTGGAGTGTGTGTCTCTGAGGGATTGTAGCATGTCCAACAACTCTGGGTTTGACATGGCCTTGTATGTTAAGCAGAAATCACTTCTGAGTAGATGATATGCGACAGAGTATAGGTGGAGTTTTTTTAGATGCTCAGCATAGGGCATCTGCTTTAGGCCTGTGATTCTTTTAATGAGGTATTTCTGCAGCCTTTCCAGTTGTTGCAGATGGTTCGAGAGGTACATACTAAATGGGGCGTTGTATTCTATAATGGGTCTAATGAGGGATGAGTACAGTGGGACGATGACCTCCTTTTTTCTGGATAAAAATCCCTTAGTGATAAGGTGTGCCACATAGAAGGATTTCCTGACTCTTGTGGTGATGTGGTTATTGAGGGTGAAACCACTGTCCACCTGTGTCCTTAAGTCTCTTATCACACTTTTGGTGTTTAGCGTACTGCCACCTATGTGTAATTCACAGGCATATGTTTTTCCCCAAAGGGGATAACTATACATTTCTTGGCATTGAGCTTGAGCCCATGGCACTGGCATCAAGCATCTGTTTCTGTAAGGCCCTTTTGTAGAATATCCACATCATTTGGGGATTCAATAATGGCTCCCACTTTACAGTCATCTGCGAACTTTGTTAGCCAGAGTCCCTTAGTGTTGGCCTATACTTCAGAGAAGTAGATGCCAAACAAGGGCAGTCCCAGGATTGAACTCTAAGGTACTCCACTTGTCACTTGTCTGGAGCTGGGTTTGGAGTCAGCTACTTTTACAGTGTGGGTTCTGTCAGTAATCCATTTGGCAACCCATCAAGTGATGTAGGGATTAATGCCCAGCTTAGTAAGTTTATCTATTATGGAGGATGGTGTCGAAGGCCTTGGTGAGGTCCAGATAGGCTGTGTGGACCACCTTACCCTTGTCCATAGCTCTGGTGACTGATTCAAAGAAGTCAATCAGGTTCAGGAGACAAGATCAGTCCTTCACAAACCCAAACTGCGTCTGTTTCCCATGGATGCAGTATTCTTAACTTTGAAGAGTGCATTTTTACCTGTGTGGCCGTGATTACCAGAATTTGGCAATATGTTGGTATTGAGATGGGCCCTTTAGGGGGTAAGAGGGGGGTGAAGTTGGCACTGAATCGATCTGCCAGGATATTGGCAATTTCCTTGGGATCAGTATATTTAATGCCATTCTGTTGTAGCTCAGAGCAGATCTGAGCATTGCCATTGAGAAATGTGCATATATACACTCAAGAAATCCAGTATATGTGTAGAAACAGTCAGATAGTGGTAACCGATATTTTCTCCACAGGTCTTGCAGGTAATGAATTGTTTGTAGTAGCCGTTTGAAGGGTATAACAATACACCATGTACAACTGTTCCACTGTCCAACCACATGCCTGCAAATGACAACAGGATAGGTGCATAAACTGCACCCTCTTATAGATACATGTCTCTCAAGTGTCACGCTGTCATGGCTGCTGGTCACTGCTGCCAATCACCTTGGACACAGATAGGAATCCAGGTGAACTATGCTAGTAGCAGACTCACACACCATTATTGCAGGGTACCCCTTCTTTGTCAAGTATGTAACCCTGACATGTAAAAGCTCACTCCAGTAAAGTAGCCACAGTTCACCCAGTCTGCCCTATACCATTACAGGTTTACAGTCTAACAGGTATGTTATGTGCCACAGAAGCTATGGGCCATAGGTAGATGTAAAGTGAGGGCAGACCTGTAGAGTATTGAGCAGTATGTGAAAAATAGAAGCTGATACAATTGTTAATGGACTTTTTATTCTCTCCCCCGTCCATTATCTGCATCAATAATTATTATTCATATACTACAGGTATGTTGTTCTCAAAACCTGTTATTGAGACGTGTTCCATTATTGTTCATATATTTCATTGTTTGCATATTAACATACCTTGTTCAAATACCATTATTGGTGGCCTGTTGCCATTAATGTAACTTGCATGCTGTTAAAATGCTTACTGTTGTTCCATTGAGGCATGTGTTCTGTTTGCTATGCAACTGTTTCATATCTGTTGGTTTGGGTTAATGGAAACACCTATGCATGCTGTTATAACTAATTTTGAAATGCATTGTTCATGACTAACTAATATATCTGGGAAAACCACAACACCATAACAGATTTGGGAAGGCAGATCCTAGTGGATCCACCTGTCCCACCCTTATCACGTCATGGCACCAGGCCTCAGCATGTCTGGGACCAAACCCGGAACATCCTCCTCCACTGGTCCTGCACCACCTTCAGGTGGAACCACCTCAGCGGATGGGGCCCATCACCCTGGGCATGGGTGCGGAGAGGAGCCCGTCACCCACAGAATGTCCCGGGGTATTGTGCGTAGCATTATCCGCTCCATGTTCGGTGCGCAGCTGTACCAGATGGAGGGCAGCCTGGCACACCTCAAGGAGCAGGCTGCCCCTCTTGTCCAGCCCTCAGCAGAGCCACCTTCAGGGCCATGAAGGTGCAGTGGTGACTGCCTATGGGTGGGGACCTCAGTCCTACTGTATCCATTTGGGGGCTTATGAGCCTCTGATTCCCAACCACCCTTCCCATCCAAGGTGTTACCCCCTCACGTGTCATATACCATCCCTGTCTGCTGTCTTGTGTGTCTTGTCTGTCTGCAAATGCTACCTATCTTGCCAAACCTACCTCCCCAAACATACCTACAGACCTTCCCCAACATCCCACTCTCACCTAAAAAAAAAAAAAAAAAAAGAAAAGGGCATCTGTTCCACAAAAAAATCATTGTCCCATACATAGTTCTACATTTCTCCCCCATGTACAGTGAAATTAATCAATCTACCCACAAATTATTCTACAAATGACTGACACCAACACCCCTCCGTGTGGAGTGTGAGGCTGTAAATTAGAAATTCTACACATTATTCACAGCTGTTGCTGCAGAAGAAATGTATAGCTATGGTTCTTTCCTACACCTGTCCTGCACATCCCTAGCTGGTTTTCCTAATGTTTAACCACTACTTATCCCCATTTCACCACTTTCCTATCACCCTTTTTTCTTTTCTTTAATTAAAATTAGCGTGGGTGCAAGTGGGAGTAAGCGGTGATAAGTGAAGCTAAGAGGACTTAACCGTCTGTTAGCATCACTTAGCTCTGCACAAAACTGTGCAAACCCACTTACAACTGCTTAAAAGTGCCTTAACCACTCTGTCTCCATCAGCCCTTGTTCTGCCCATCAACAAAATAACCAGCACTGCCAAGTCTTGGCCCCAGGATGCTGTGCACTACAATCACAGCAACCTATCACTACACTATCTGAGCTGTGGGAATTTGTAATGCTTTTACAAACATATCATGCATTCTGGTCATTTAACATTAATGAAAAAAGTCATTACTTTCAAGTCGTGAAGCCAGAACCCTGTGCACTACAATCACAGCAACATACCTCTACACCATCTGAGTTGCAGGAATGTGCAATGTTTTTACAAACATATCATGCACTATAGTAATTTAACATAAGGGAAAATATATATCCGTAGTACTCTTATATACATATATATATATATATATATATATATATATATATGTGTGTGTGTGTGTGTGTGTGTGTGTATATATATATATATATATATATATATATATATATATATATATATTTATATATATTTATACATAGATAGATAACCAGCCTCTTACTGCAAGACATCTGCAAAAAGCCTGACAAAGTGGGGGGATAAAGGGCAAACAATAATGCCATCTTTGAAATATGGCTATTATACATGTAGAAGTCTGCTAGAGTAGCATAGTTTGATTTAACATATAATTCATGATAGATTCCGGTCTGAAACACAAATGAATGTCATTATTTACTGATATCAATGCTCAAATCTTCCCAGTGATTTGTCAGAAACCCACAACTGTTATGGGGAACAGACCAAGTATATGAGCCACGCATCTGGACAGTGTCTAGACATCTCGATAGTGGTGAGGTATGACTACAGTCATGTAACAGAAGAGACAAAAACTGTGAGAGCTGCCAACCATTTCACCCAGCACCTTCTGAACCACAGTAAGACCAACACGACACTACCCCAAATCAGTTCTGGGAAATTACCCATGTATTTCCAAATATATCATTCAATACAGGGATGGAACTGTAGGGAAAAGCAGATATTGGTGCAAAAATGTCCACCCTCAACCATTTGCACCACAGTCACAGCAACATACTAGTACTGCAAATGAACTCTAGAGTAGAACGACTGTTTGAACAAACATACCCTGATTGCCAGTCACACACTACACTGACATATACTGTCCCAACTCACAGTCTACTGGGAATCCTGAGGTGTTACAAGACATTTCTCAGTCTGTCCCTATAAACATATACACCTGATAGACCACCAGCAACTGTAGCAGCATGCACAGTCAGATTGAAAAGGATCTATGACACTCACATCTGCTACTGTCCCTACTCAGCCCAACATTTACAAACAACACTGCTACATAATCTTGGTAGTCTAACAATGGCCAGACATACATAACTCTCAACTGCACAGATTTCCATAGAATGTCCAGGGTGTGGGACCATATTTATGGCCACTGCCGCATACCACTTCCAGGAGTCTGCTAAGTCACTGGGATGATACCTGGAGTGTGGTCACTAAATAATGATGGACCATACCTCTGAACCTATTACTACAAGACATCTGGACAAAGCATGACATACTTGGGGGACAGGGGGCAGGAAAAAGGGACATATCTCATATAATGGTGTTACAAACTGAAACAGTTGCTGGTATTACAGGATTTTTTGTAACATAACATCCCTGAAGGATATGATGTCTGAAACACTAATGGATGTCAACATTTACTGACTACAATCCTCACATTATCCTACTGATTTCACAAAAACAGAAGTTGTGTGAGAAACAGACCAAACATAACAGGCAAACCTCTGGACAGTCTGTGGTCATCTGGTCAGTTGAGAGGTATGTCAGAGACATATCACTGTCAGATGTCAAGTCACACAGAAAATGCATGTCCAGACTAACCCTGTTAATCTAGCAATCCTCTATGCGTATAACAGCAATACTTACTTACAATCTGTACCCAATTCTGGAGCTTTGTCCCCCATGTTGTTGGGCTGTCTCCACATGTCTTGTCCTGACAGGTATCTACACCTAGTGTCTATGAAGCTGTAGCCCCCACACCTCCATAATTTCCTCCACACAGGTAAAGAAAAGGGGCAAAGCCCACATGAAGGACCTAATTATAGCACTGCGTTGCTAGATCATTGGCTAATGGAAAAACAACACATCTGCTCTGGATGCAAGTAGCAAGTGGGAGACATAGATTAGTGCACAAGCCATCACCTGCTCATGAACATTACCTACAAAAGGCAAGCTGGTGTCTATGTAATACAGGTCTGAACCCATCTACACAAAGACAGACTGCAACTACACAAGCCTAACCATTTGTATTGTAGTGAGGAAACTCTTCAGCACTATAACAGGTATATCAATCACATAAGCATGTAACGGAATGCAGAAGGGGGGAGGCAATAATTTCAAATAGGACATTAAACACTAGGTCACAACAAGACCTGCTGGACTCACATGCTGCTGTCCGGCACCTATGGCCATTCCTGCTTGCCGTGTCTGCATTGACATGGATCACATCTCTGGCCCCTGAGTCACCCCAGCAAAGGTCAGCTCATGTATGACTACTACTAAAGTGTCTATTGTCCAATACTGAGTGTTACACTGCTAGGCCAGCTACCTGGAATGTTGTAATTATTCATATGTCACCTGTGAATGCTACTATGATACATATGCTTGTCTTGCAAATGTAAGAGACTTATATAGGGTAAGTGCATTGAACACAACAGGTGCAGAAGTGTGTGTTAAACTGTATGCAGTATACTGAGCCCATACCTGACAACTGTCCATAGTTTTGCAGACTGACCATATGTCTGCCTCATATTTGTAGTCAATGCCTCATACAGTTGTGTATTGTCTGGCACATCACTGGCAACCCATTAAAACTGAAGTCATAACATAATAGCATACATTTGATTGTCAGATGTCATATCCTGCAGAGTAGACCTGTGAATGGGACAGTCTTTGCTAGCAACTAAGTGCGTTTCAACTAGATTCATAAAGTGACATGATTTTCTGGCCTTTGACCACCAATGCTGTGTGCCTTTGTGCAGATGTCATTTATGCTCTAACAGGAGCTAGGTGCCTTAGCATGAAACCCATGACAATGCAAGCGTACTTTGTCCTGTAGAGTGATGACATTTGTTCAGTCACTGACACCTGCTTTGTAGCTGTGGAGAGCACACTAATCTTGCCAGGTTACTCATCTCATCATACGTTTAGAACTCAAATGGAGGGCTGCAAAGCCACAGGAGGTGGAGTGTTGAACATTATAATAAACATACAAACATACAAACAGTTTGTAAGAACGGCTGTCTACATGGCCCACCTCACAAATATGGGCATGTCATCCAGGAACCAGAAGGTGACAACATCCCTGTACTCTACCCTTATCAGATGCATTACCAAGTAAATGGCACCTTTGGCATATATCTTGCCAAGCAATGCAGCAGTTGAAGAGACCACAGAGGTTCCTGACCAGGCAAATCCTGGGTCTGTAACACCTATCCAATGCAGGTAGGCTGAAAGCCCTGTCCCTGTACTCAGTCTCATACAGACTGATCATAGGTGACCTGTGTCTGGCATACAAGGCCATTTCCAAACCAGCATTGATAGCGATTCTGCATATCTGTAAGACAAATCCCACTCACACATCATGCATGCAAGGCCCTCACCTGGTCTGTGACATGTATAGGACTTCTTGGCAGGATAGTGTAGCATCCCACACAATACACTGTAAACGACACTCCCTCTCCATGTCTAGCAGAGTACATGTATAGCCATCTTGAAGAAGAAGCTGGATAACTGCATGGGAAATGGATGGGGCATTCCTGTGATCTCATGGTTCTACCAGCTGGACAGGGGAAATAGGTGCTGGCTTGGAAGGGACATGTGCAAAAGTCTAGGCCAGGCTTATAAGGACATCAGGGCCAATAGCCTGGTATCATCTTATGAGGCTATGCACTCAGTATTGTGTGTGTGTATATATCAGCAAACATAATACTGAAGGGTATTAATTCCTAAGTTTGTAAGAGCAATAATTAAAATCTATCCCTATGTGTCCCTTTACAATTTCCCTTACTGTGACTGACAAGAAGTACAGATACATGTAAATAAAAAGGGCGTATTAATCTAATTTGTTTTACATTCTAAGATATGTTTAAGAGTAGCTGAGTGGGTTTGCACGTTAGGGTCCTCTGCACAACATTGCTTAAGCATCCCATAGGAGATAAATAAAAATATGCAGCTAAAATCCTATAGATGCGATAGTGTAGTGGTTAGAGTCCTGGCTTTGTATGCAGGCATTCATGGTTCCAGTACCAAGACAGGCACTTCATTTTTATACGGAAAAGCATTGTTAAAATTATTTTTTATGTTAAATTATGTAGTAATCAATATTTTTTACCCAGGGTAGTATAGCAGGTCCACAATGGAAGTGTGAGTGCATATAACATGTAAAATCACCCATGTCTACACAAGTGTCCCATACAGTATAGTCACACCCCAAGGTAATGTAATGAAAGCACATAGGGGGAGTTATGTAAAGTAAATCATATACACTTAATAATATGTCAGTAATGTTGAAGTAATCTACAATCCTGATATTTTCTTAAAATAAAAACTGAGCAATGGTAAGCAATACTAGGCTCTGCTTAGCTGGGTTAAGCATTACTTAGACATGAATTCCAGCAGTGGTCAGCTCAGCTAAGCAGAATTGTGCACCACTATGTACTGCTCAGCATCTAGCCCTTTAAGCACAGCTTAAGTGAAGTTAAGAGGATGTAACTGTCTGTTTACCTGTCTGTCTGTAGACTGCTGCAAGATGATGTGATACAATGATAGAGTTATAGACTATCAGCATTATGTTTCAGACAGGTACGAGGTCTGCTGCCACCACATCTATCACTAGAATGACTGTGACAGTTTGGAAATGTGTCTCATAAATGCCCATTCTTAG